>NC_030427.2:9553710-9773710 GCF_001660625.3 Ictalurus punctatus
CGCAGAATTAAGAAAAATGTCAAATAAGGTCACTTAATTAAAACTGCACTGTCTCCATCTTGCTTGCTCCCGTCACCAGAATTACACTCACGTGAACGTTCGCCTTTCGTTTGCTAGTTTGAACGCAGGATAACGAAAGAAAGAAAGTCTGCATTTTCAAACCTTTTTTTTTTTTTTTAAACTTTTGAAGATGATTCTCGAAGATGATACACCCACAATAATCCCATCAACAAGCTCCAGTGCATCATGCTTTATTCCAATCCCAAGACCACCCACACAGAAAAGCAGCTGCATTAAAGGAATCTCACTGTGACGCATTGCAAGTTGAGAATTGGTTCTCTCTACCCATACTTTTAGAGTTCAACATCGTCAGCAAACAGGCAAAACACGCCCTGACCCCGTCATGCGCATTCCTTACGGACTCCCGGGACTCGAACCTGAAGCTCGACCACCTCCGCACCCCGGAGCAGCGCTTTAAACTGGCCGGTTCACTCGACAGAGCTCTGAACGTTCTGAACTGACGCCATGACTCAATGGATTACTTGTTCGACGGCTCTCTTAACACGCTTTGATGGCTGCCACGATAAACAGCGCCAGAGCAGGTAAACAGGCGCCTTCAAACACCAAATGAGATCTGAGGATGGGCGGGGGAACAACAGAGAAGTTTATGAATGATGCATTAATGCCTTCAATCCATCTTGTTTTTCTGAACACACAACATTCATCTCATGTCTTATGTTTTCTTGACAAAACAAACAACCAACAACAAAAAAAAAACCCTCCAGCGGTATCCTTCCATCGCCTCTTCTTCGGTGGTTTAATAGCAACCACAAGTCTTCAATTGAGAACCTTGAAAACGCTCCGTTTCAGTGGCTGCGGGGTGGGGTTCACCGCCATCCTGACATCAAACAGCTGCCCTGTGGATGGATGGAGGCTTGGAAGAGGAGCTAAGTGACGCTCTTCTCAGACATGGAAAGAGCAGAAGGAAACTCTCTATGCAGCCTGGGCTACCTGCACCAGGCCCATCGGCCCGGGGGGGCGGGGACTCGTTTTCATGCCGACTTCCTCCGGTGTCTCCAGAACAAACAGCACTACCTGAAACGACCGGGCTGGAAAAACACACCTCTGTGTGTTGCAAGCTTGGGCTCTCTCTTTCTGCGTCACGCACACTAACACAACCTCACACACGGTCTCTAAAAGAGCACACGGCACGCCAAGCAGGGGCCGAATTTATCGAGCAATTAAGGAATTCCACTTTTAAAACAGAGAGAGGTCTTTAATAGTGGATAGTCATGTTGTATGATGTAGTGTGTGTGAGTTAATCATTAGTTTTATTCCCCATAAATACAAAAAAGTTAATCATTCGAGACACTAATAATTACCACAATGGGGGGGGGGGACGACCCTCACACAATTTATGAATTCCTGTATGAAGCTATGGTACATAACTTACTTTTGTGATCTGATGATCATTTAACACACACTACAATTTATCATGGACTCTGTGTGTGTGTGTGTGTGTGTGTGTGTGTAACACCACACTGATATCAGTCTAATATACTGAAAAAAAAATCCCCTTTATTTATGGTCATGTTGTTTATTATGGTCATTCCCTCCCTCAACCTTTTCTTTCCTCATTTCTGTTATTTTTTCTTTCCTTCCTCTAAACCCAAAAGCAGTCTTTCCTTTTTTATTTCTCAAATGTATTATTTTTTTCTTTCCTTTTCCCCTCCTAAATCCACTAAATGTTTTCTTCCCTTTTTGCCTAAGTTCTTTTTCTCTACTTTTCCATTCTTCTGGTCATACTTTCTCTCTTCCTTTTCCTCTTGCTCGCTCATCCTTTTTCCTATTCCCCCCATTCTCACTTTCTTCCGTTTTCTCCTGCTCTCATTCTTTTTCAGATTTCTTTCTTTCTCTTTTCCATTCTCACTCGATTCCTTCCCGTTTCTCGTGCTCTTATATTCTTTTTCTCTCACTTTCTTTCTTGTATTTTCTCGAACTTTTTTCTTAAACCCTCTCTTACTTTCCTCACACTTTCTTTCACTCTCCACCTCACTTTCTTTTCCATATTTCTCTCTCTCTCGTCCACTCACTTTCTTTTTTCTCTCAACCTTTCTTTCTCTTTTTCCACTCACATTTTTTTCTTCCTATTTCTCATGATCTCGACACTTTCCCCCCTTTTTTCTTTCGTTCTTTCTTTCTTTTGCGCTCACTAAATTTCCCTCTTTCTTCCTCTCATTTTCCTTTCTTTCTCTCTTCCTTTCCTTTATAAGACGAAGCAGGGTCTTATATACACCGTTCGTTCAAAAAACCTTAACCCTCCCCCCAAAAAAAGTTCACATTTTATATATAGAAGAGGGAAACAAAAAAAAGGGTAAAAGAAAGTGTAACATTAGATCAATAATCCATACAATTAAACTAGCAATTTAATTATTTACATGGTCACGCGTTTTCAGCACTTGCTTATCGAACCCGCTCTCCATACAGAAGGAGTCTCCCAACATAGGCGAAGTTTCTTCTCAGTCTTTTTCATCATTGCACGGATCCTTCTTGAATGAGGCAATCCCATAATTCGGTCTATGAATCTTAAGGTCAGAACATTTTGGGTCCGACCTGAGAACCGGCTATACTTTTGAACTGTTGTCTGGCCGGCGAGTGATTGATAACACAGTGATTGCATTTCTATAAATATAAAGTGATCTAGAAATTAATGCGGGACTAAATTGCTCATCAGGGGTCTAAATAAAAATCTTCACCCAGACATTTGTAAAGCTGCTTTGCCACCATGTCATATTATTATACACTATATAAATAACATTTAACTGAATTAGCCAGACTTGGTTTTAGATTTGAACTTCTTCACACTATGCTCCGTATGTGAGGCAGCTCAGGATACGTAAACACTGCCAGGGTATAAGCTCTATAAACACTGTGGCACAACGCCTACTGCAGGATGTGACATTTGTTGTAGTGCAAAGCTATATTTAAAAACATCCTCTGCTCCATGGTGTGAAGTGTCAGTAAACACATAACCAGGTGCTGTAATGGCTAGGAAAAATCGTACACAAGGAAGAAGGAAAAACAAAACAAAACGGCAACCCCAAACACCCGTCAATATTTACCGTCCCTCCTAACGTAACCAAGCAGCGGTGGCGTCTCTCTCTCTCTCCAAGACGATACGCTCACGGCTGAATGGGTCATGAAAACGTTCTTATTAGGATAGGTTTGGTCAGTCTTTTACTACTGAGAGGACGTAAACAAGTCCCAGCTTTGCTCTGATGCCAAGTGCAGTGATTAATGGCCTTCATCATGGGTTGTGGACGGTGATGTAGCTGTGAAGCATTTACACACAGCACTGGAGTTCAGTGCCTAGCAGCCTCCATACACAGACATGTGTTCACAATCATGAGTGTTGATGCAGTTTAGAAGAATTAGTAGCTGCGTTTACATGGACAGCAATAATCCACTCTTAATCCGATTAAGACCGTACTCTAATTAAGAAACTACCATGTAAACAGCAATTTTTACTTACCTTAATCTAATTAAGGTCATAATCGAAGTAAGCACTAATCTAATTAAGACAGGTGGAGTACTCCTGTTTTAGTCGCATTATGGACGTGTATTACAGACATGTAAACACCTTAATCACACTATTAACGTGGTGTGAGTTTTCACCGCATTTTGCGAAAGGACACGATCGCACACGGCAGCGCAACCGTTTTACAGCGGACAAGAGAGTTCGGCTGCGTCCCAAATCGCATACTTTCCTACTATAGGCCTGTAGTGGAGAAAAATACATGCATCTCGGCTACTATATAGACGATAACTACGCGATTTGGGACACATCCACCGCTTCAAGCAGTCGTCTATTAGCACGTACAGCATGACTAATAATTAACTGCACTTAAAGCGTTTGTAAAAAAAAATATAAATAAAAATACCCAAAACTGTATACGGTACCACAACGAAGACGAACTGTATGTCGATACGTGAAATTCTGGAGGGACGTCGGACGGCGTGGCGCGGTTACGTAATGACGTGTGCCGTTAATCTAATTATGTTCTATAACATGTAAAACGAGTACATGACAGGAGTATTCTAAAAGCGACTCATGTAAACACCTCAATCACATTATTATCTTACTCAGAGTAAGCTCAATAACTAGATTACTACTGTCCATGTAAACGTAGTCAGTGTTGTTTAAATAAATAAATAAATAAATAAATAAAAACCCACATTTCCCCACCACCTACTGACACAGGATAAATTTAACCCCTACTTCTCAGGTTCTTAATAAAGATCTCCTCACAGAAAACTTCACCATGTCAACAATTATATGCTTTTTAAATTCACAGTCCCCCACACAAGTCCCAGTGAATTAGCTGTTACTATAGAAACGATAACGTATTAGAAAGAATGCTGAGCCACAGCAGTGATGGTCAGTAACTTTGAGATACGGTAAGTAACCATGGGTACTGTAAGTAATACACAATTGTCAGTATTCATCAATAACAGGCAATACCTCTCAATAATGAGTGGTTAGCTTGTTCACCTCACACCACCAATGGTTGAGGGTTTGATTCCCGGCGCGGCCCTGTGTGCACACGGAGTTTGCATGTTCTTCCCCGTGCTGCGGGGGTTTCCTCCGGGTACTCCGGTTTCCTCCCCCAGTCCAAAGACATGCATGGTAGTCTGATTGGCAAGTCCAAAAGTGTCCGTAGTGTATGAATGGGTGTGTGAGTGTGTATGTGAGTGTGCCCTGCGATGGATTGGCACCCTGTCCAGGGTGTTCCCCGCCTTGTGCCCCATGCTTCCTGGGATAGGCTCCAGGTTCCCCGTGACCCTGTAAGGATAAGCGGTACAGAAAATGGATGGATGGAAGCATCAGTCCATCAATAACTCGAAGGGGGTAACGATGAGTAACAGTCAGTAGCCATTATTAATGGTACAGTAGCTGTATGGCACCATTAATTGCCTGTAATTAATCAGTAAAGACCTGTGCCCATTTACTAAAAGTCAATAAATCTAAGTAATAATCAGGAGCAATCAGAAAAGGCAGCTGGCATCAGAAACAGTCAGTAACTCAGTAACAGTCCACAGCCCTGTGTAATAGTCAGTAGGTTTTAATGACAGTTCATAACTTTGTACCAGTCAGGAGCACTCAATAACTGTCCACAGCCTTGTTTAACAGTCTTTAGCTTACAACAGTCATTAGCCTTGTGTAACAGTCAGTAGCTTTGATTCACAGGTCCATAGCCTTGTGTAACAGTCAGTAGCTTTGATTCACAGGTCCATAGCCTTGTGTAACAGTCAGTAGCTTTGATTCACAGGTCCATAGCCTTGTGTAACAGTCAGTAGCTTTGATTCACAGGTCCATAGCCTTGTGTAACAGTCAGTAGCTTTGATTCACAGGTCCATAGCCTTGTGTAACAGTCAGTAGCTTTGATTCACAGGTCCATAGCCTTGTGTAGCAGTCAGTAGCTTTGATTCACAGGTCCATAGCCTTGTGTAGCAGTCAGTAGCTTTGATTCACAGGTCCATAGCCTTGTGTAGCAGTCAGTAGCTTTGATTCACAGGTCCATAGCCTTGTGTAGCAGTCAGTAGCTTTGATTCACAGGTCCATAGCCTTGTGTAGCAGTCAGTAGCTTTGATTCACAGGTCCATAGCCTTGTGTAGCAGTCAGTAGCTTTGATTCACAGGTCCATAGCCTTGTGTAGCAGTCAGTAGCTTTGATTCACAGGTCCATAGCCTTGTGTAACAGTCAGTAGCTTTGATTCACAGGTCCATAGCCTTGTGTAACAGTCAGTAGCTTTGATTCACAGGTCCATAGCCTTGTGTAACAGTCAGTAGCTTTGATTCACAGGTCCATAGCCTTGTGTAACAGTCAGTAGCTTTGATTCACAGGTCCATAGCCTTGTGTAACAGTCAGTAGCTTTGATTCACAGGTCCATAGCCTTGTGTAACAGTCAGTAGCTTTGATTCACAGGTCCATAGCCTTGTGTAACAGTCAGTAGCTTTGATTCACAGGTCCATAGCCTTGTGTAACAGTCAGTAGTTTTGATTCACAGGTCCATAGCCTTGTGTAACAGTCAGTAGCTTTGATTCACAGGTCCATAGCCTTGTGTAACAGTCAGTAGCCTTCAAGAACAGAAGAAGTCTTGTGTAATGGTCAGGAGGCCTTAAATAACAGCAAGAATTCATGAATAACGGTCTGTAGCTGTAAATAAAAATGAGTAGTTCTTAGTTAGAGCATCAGTAGTCTTGAGTACAGTAATCAGTACTTGTCAGTAGGCACCAGTAACGGGCAGCAGCAGTACCTCCTTGCATGTTGGGCACACTGAGTGTGACGATCTTGCTGTTGGCAGGAAGAGGGATGACTTTGCCAGTTACAGACACGGGACTGCCTGAGATCTGGAAGGTTTGCCCTGTTGTCGTGGAGACGGTGGTAACAGTGCTGCTGGACACTGTCATATTAAGAAATATAATTTACGTCAAAAACAGTGGTGAGAAATCAGTGAGGTGGGGAAAACAATTAAGTGCTGAAGAGATTTGATGGCGTAACGGGGAGCAGCAGAAAGAGGCCCCTATTCGATCAAGCACCCACAAAGTTTGTAAAAACTAGTGTAAAATTTACTATTGTAAATTGCAAGAGTGCTACAATTTACGATGGGGAAGTGTTTCTGACTGCTCTGCGTAATGGAATGATTGAATAAGGCGCTGCAATTCCATGAGCAACAGAACAAGATGCCACTGACGCCACACATGCTCTACAGTCATCACAACATAGGACAAAAAAAAAGGCAACAGTCAGTCAACGGTCAGCCAGCATTAGCATGCGGTGCGTCATCTCATGCAAGGCATGTCGTAAAACGTTCCACTCATTCGACGACAGCAAACTGCTGCGTATGACTGGAGGGTTAAGCAGGCATGGCTGTGCTTTGGGGTAGCTAGCCACAATGGTTTAGGAACAGATTCTTTTAAACGCAAAAATAAAGGGGTTATGGAAATAAACAAGGATCTAAAATGAAAATGGAAATGACCACATTCTGACATTTAAATGTCACAGAAAAGTCACAGTATGGTGAATGACGTGGTGCATCTCTTCTTTATGCATACTGCGCTGAAATTGGGAGGTTTATGAGAGCAATGAGTAAAACCCGGCAGTTATGATGCCCCTTACCTTGACCTTGGACCCAGGTAGCAAATGTTTGTTGGAAGTTTTTATTTTGCTGGAATGTGACTGGCGTGCCCATCTTGGTGGCCAGTACCACTTTGGTTCCAGGTGTGACCTGGCTGATGAGGGACCCTGCTGTCGTTTTGGGAGTGCTAGGGGTGGCAGGGCTGGCCGAGGGAGTGGAGGCTGCAGCGGCTTGCTGCTTTTGTTCCTTTTGTTCCTGACGTTTCTAGAATGAAAGAGGGTAAAGGTTCAAACTGACGTCGTACCAGGCAGTTATGAGCAACAAGGCTTTACCACTGGGCGGCAAGGCATAGCTCTGCAAACTACCCCAAACAATCTTCAGTAAAACACTAGTAGCAACTGTCTAGCAAAGGTGTTTGCTCTTTTCAAATAACTTCCATTTCACATAGGACAGAACATTATGGATTACATCAAATCTAATCAAGTGAAATCCCAGCAAAAGTGAACTGCTGTTCATCCCGGGACATGCGTCCCTACTAGGGATGTCACGATAACTAAAATCTAGTAGTCGGTACGGATACCACCAAAAGTACCAAATTCGATACCAAAGTCGATACCACGGTGTGGTTTAAAAATAAAATGTAAAAAATTAAATGAAAAACTCTCCTGGAGGACATCCTCCTCTGGCTGATACTGGCAAAAAGAGAGAGTGAGAGAGAGAGAGAGAGAGAGAGAGAGAGAGGGTATTTTAGTTATCAAACACTGACAATGAGTGGAGGTGCACTCCTAAACACGCGCGCACACTCACACAGAGACAGACGCACGCGCGCGCGCACACACACACACACACACGGAGACCGACGCACGCGCGCACACAAACGCATGCACACAGACACCCCTTATACTCTAAATGCAAGCATTAGTTTAAGTTCACTGATATGATGGCAGGACAGAAAGATTTATTAAAAGCATGAACATTTGAATAATTATTAGTGACGCGAGGCTACATTTAGCTGACAGGACACGGGCTGAGCGGCGGTGCACGGTGGCCCATTCGGAGGTAGTTTATAACATCGCACTGTGTCAGCGTCGTTAACAAATAACTGGCTATCGCTAACATTACATGGAGCATAACGTTAGCTGGTTTCACGACAACAACGCCGGCTGCCTCAAACAAACATAATATAGGACCGTACAGGTGCTTTGCTAAATTCCAGGTGTTTCCTCGCTTTGTTTGAAATGAACGATATCATCGGTTACACACCGGAAACCGATGCTAGCTTTTCTCTCTTTTCCTCTCAACGAGTCAGGCGGAGCTAAACTTGTTAAGCTAAGCTTCTGTAGTTTTTCCCGTGTGTTTGTAGGCGTTCCTCTTCTTCTTCACCACTTGTGGACCGACTAAAACACTTGCGCGTATTTGCTGCCCCCATCAGGTCCGGAAGAATTGCAACCTCGGTACCTCCATTAGAAACGGTTCCAATGCTAGTGCAGAAAAACAAGTACAGTCACGTTTTAAGAACGTTGGTACCGATGCATCGGTTCTCGTGACATCCCTAGTCCCTACATCGGATTAGTCCTTCTCTATCCGCAGAGGCCACTCAGGTCATTTTGAGACTGAACTACTGCAACTCACTCCAGGCAGGTCTGCCTCTGCATGTCATTGGACCTCTGCAACTGATCCAGAATGCAGCTGCATGACTTGTTCTCAACCTTCCCAAGATCCTCCACACCACCTCATTACTACGCTCCCACCACTGGCTTCAAAGCACTTCTGTAAGCCGTTGTGGATAAGGGTGTCTGCCGAATGTTAAATGAACGTTTGCTCATCTGTATGTTCACTAAAGATTCAAGTATTGTCACACTTGTGCTTGGGTGAAAAGAAAACCTCAGTTTTACTGTGACGGGATAAAAGGAGCTGCATTCACATGCTGCATCATAATCCACATACATTTAGCATGGAAGCCTAATTATGAACCGAAACTGGTCTGGACTTGGTGCGGTAGTGACGATAAACATTTCACCGTCTTCCCACCTGTTGCTGAAGCTCCAATGCTTTCCTCCGAGCACTAATCCTGGCCTGCTCTGCTGCCTGGGCTTTCTCCCTTTCCGCTCTGAATTGGACAGAGAAACAAAACAACGCATTACCCAAGGATACAGCATGATCTACAATGACTTCAAAAGTAACAAGAGTCTTAAAAGGTACAACGCATTAAACTGAAGGCGCAATGCGTTTAAAGCCACAGCATGCAATTTGTAAAATCAATACACAGGCAAAGGCAAAAATAGCAACATTCTTTTAGCAGGAACAGCAGTGAAGGGAGGAAAAAAAAATATAGATGAAATAACAGATGATGAGAATGGAAAGTTTTTTTTTTTTATATATAAAATGCACGAAATGTAGCAAGATTAAGCCTTAGAGTGTCAGTTGTTTATATGCATATAAATGTACCGCTCTGCAAATGCTCGGATTTCCCACAAGTGGAGATCTTCTTCAGGAACCCAGGTTTCAATGATGATCGGGCCATCCTGCTTGCCAGGCTCAGGGCGTTTGGGCCGCAGAGCGCTGGAGCGCAAGCCTTTCCTCTGTGGCGTGCACGTCTCTGCTGTTAAAAAAAAAAAAAAGGCAGGCACAACTTCAGACTCCAAACAGTTTGCTATTTAACTAAAATATTCAGCAAATGCCTACTGCTAGGGAACCATTTTGTGTTTATGTAAAACTAGGTATTGTCTAGGACTGCGAGTGAAATGAGTTTGAAACCATTTTTGTGATCTCCATCATGCCTCAGACGGCCAAGCAACTAATTTACCTCAGACTGTTAACATTAAACGACTAGTTCAGTTAACTAGAACTAGTAATCTAATTACTTTAAAAAGAGCCGTCACGCTGTCGTCCATGATTTTTATTTTCCGAGCTCGTCCGCACCAGTCCCGTTGCATTATGTGATTGTTTGACTCGCGCAGTCCATCGGTTGCATGCTGCAAAATCTCGCCGGAAGCAGTACGACATCCCTACTGAGAATTCGGACAGACTATCCCTCTGGCGTGCTGCTTTTCAGGGTAGTACGCGAATTCGGACGCAGCCCTGATTTAGAATATGCTGTGTCATCGAGTAGCCACTCCGCTTTCAGTTTCCATCAAGGGTGCAGGGAGTCGATCTCACAAAAGAGTCAATTCACTGATTCCAGGCATTAAAAGCTTAGGTAACCAAAGCCAAAGTTTTGGAACTGATTCTACACACAGAAAATGATTCGCTTTGCTCAAACACAGCAAGCAAAAATGTAGTGTTTCACTTAGTAAGACAGCCAGGGCATATTAGTCTTTAGTTTGAATTTGATGGCTAGAATTAAACAAATCATGGCTTGAAATGCAGGTAAGACCCTCTTGCAGCGATTAACGCCACGGTAAGGGAGTAGACAATAATCTGAACTTATTTTAATGACACCAAGTTTAGCCCTTCTAGTTATTAATTCGTATACCTGAAATACCCTTAAAATATTCATTAAAACATGAAAGAAGGAATTGAAGACATTCGATGTTGCTGTGACCTTGACCCTGTAATCAGTTCATATGCTCGTTACAAAAAAACCCCCCCAAAAACCATATTATAAGAAAGTGCACTCTGACCTCTGGGCGTTTCAGGGACCCCAAGAGGACAGATGATCTTCCGTATGCAGTATTCTGACCGGATACCGTGAGGGCCGACGTCTCTGCGCTTGATGATCTCTGTGGTTGTGATCTCGGTCTCGGAAGTTTCTGCATCACACAAAGACAGGATGGGGGAAGAGTGTATTATTAAAGGGGGTGCACATGTAATGCAGACGCGCGTGTTCGAATTCTGAAGTTGCAAAATTTGGTCATTTGTTACACTGAGAAGTCAAAAGAGTTTGTTTTCGGACCCAATTTGATTTATTGCGATTTACTCTCATTTGGTTACAATGTCTGCCACATCGGTTGCTATAGCAACGATGCAGGCGTGTATGTGGCTAACTAGTTAAGTGCATTGATACAGATTAAGGGAAATGAACGAGTATAATAATGTAGCACATCAAAAGGTATTACTCAAATTTAGCTAGCATCAACCATTTTCTCTACCGCACTATTTGCCCAGCCATTAATCAGATCACACATGTGGCTAGAGGACATCTGGAAAAAAGTGTACGATATAGTAATATGCCAAGAAATGCCAAGAAACCTGGATTTGTGCCTAAGGATAGTGTTAATACAATATGTTTAAACACGGAACCAAATCAACAATGACGAACAACATAGACGGAGGTTACCTGTGCGTGTAATCCCAGCATTAGAGGAAGGTTTTACAGCCATGTCGTCCCAGCGAAGACACGCCCAAAGGAGCCGCAGCATCAGACTCACCCCTGCTAATGAATTCACGGTCTGGAGACGATACCTAAAGCCCAACAACAGCCATTTCAAATCGTTATCAGAAACCCTGACTGATTAACTTCTAAATTGAACTTTGGCTAGGCTGAATCTCATCGCATGCACTGGATTTCCTTTGTGATTTTGGCATTTGCGTCAGTAAAATAATACATCGCATTTTGGCTTTGCCCAAAGTTCAATGCTGCTCTACAGGCACATTTATTTCTCTTGGATGATTTCAAAAGTTTCATGAACATGAGGAAGGATATCTTTTTTTTTTTTTTTCCGACCCTTCCATTGCCAATATGACTGGAGGGGAAAAAAAAAAAAAAAAAAACCCAAAAAGGAAGGAAAATATATCTGCATTTTTCATAGCTTTACTGGTGTGTCCTGAACTTTAAGTGAAAATGGGTATACTGTCTATGAAAATACGTGCATGTCACTAGTACACTAATACAAACTGGGACCAGGAAAAACCAGAACCATGTCACAGACACTCCAAGTCTTAGTTTCAAGCCTTCTCATCTGAGAAGGTAAAAATGGAACAAAGTGAAAATTAAATGGAAGTAATCCATTTGACATAATCACCCACACCTTTTATAAAAATTAAAAAAAAATGTTGCCCACTGACCCCATTTCAGAATTTTGCACTGACTGTATCTAATGACAGGACTGGGCTTGTGCGTCCCACTGCAGCTTATTAAAGTCACGAGGTGTAGTTGAAAGTGCTGTGGGGTGAAGCATTAATTTCTTAGCTTTTTTTTTTGCGTTGGTTTTGTAAATGTAATGTGTAAATATCTATAAACCTGAGCTAGAGATTTTCATGTCTACGTTTTGTCGCAGTTACAACTCTCTTACCAGAGCGCATGCTGCTGCACTTGGTTACAGACTTAAATATCACCCATGATCAAGACAGATCATGGGCATACACAGTAAACCATAGCATGAATATTGTATTTTGTAGTGTTTTTAAGCTATAAACACGACTGTGCTGTATTTATGTTTTACTTTAAACATCTGTTCTGCACAATGCCAGTGTCTCATGTAAAGGCCATGGCAGCATGCTGGAAAAGGCACCACTAAAATAGTTTAACGCATTATGTAATTCGTTGTTAGTTAACGCATATACATATTAATTATTTAACATTTACAAAAAAGGGTAAACATCCATTCTGCTCGTCATAGAGATTAAAAGAAAATGGATAGAAGTGAATTGTTGCTGTTTACCCACAAGTACATTACAGTAGCTTTCCAAGGACATGCCAACTCACCTCCAGGTGACACCGAACGTGGGTCTGGGAGATGGGTAGGGCCAGATGTCTGAGGCTGGTTTGGCATTGTAGTTGAAAACTGACACTTCCCTAAAGCCACCCTTGCGTGCCAGCTTCTTGAGCTCTTCAGTGGGGAGAATGAAGATGCTCTTCTTGCAGCTTTTGGTGGTAAACGTGCGGTAAGAAGGAAGAGCTGTTTCAGATCGCGCTTTCTTGGTGCGAGAAAAGCGAATGAGCTGCACCCGTTCTCGTGTGGACTGCACCCGTGTTATTGCCTTGGAGACGGTCAGGGACGAGCTTTCCGTCGATGAAGGTGCCGTGGTGGTTTTTGTTTCCTGCGTCACCGTGGTTTTGGTTGTGTTAGTGAGGGTAGAAACGGTGTTGCTCTCGGTCACCGTACCGCTGCTAATCGCGTGAGACTCAGTGGTGGTTGTTACGGTGGTAGTAACTTGCGTGACCACCGATGTTGTGTGAGAACCCCTGCTGCAGCTGCTCTCTACAAAATCATTGCTGAGGCTCGATTCCTCCGCTGAGAGCACCGGAGAGGGAACGATCGTCCTCTGGGACTCTTTGTCATCCCCATCCAACCTGGCTTCCATGATGTTGTGCTCTTTGCTATTCAATGCAGGCTCTGATTTGGGAATAGTTGGAGAGGATAATGCCAGATCCTCGACGGTGACGCCAAGACGGGGAACCTTCTGTGGAGGGAGGTACTCTGGGTTAACTCCTGTGGCATCTCCACCCAGAACAGTACTTCCATTCACTACAGGTTTCAGAGGATCCTTGAGTGACAGAGCCTTCTTATCATCCTCGATCCTCCTGTCATTCACCTTGGTCATAGTGTCCCCGGTACCTGGTTCCTTAACATCCTGTCCGTTCATTTGCAAGAAAAGCGGACTATTTCCTTTGCTCTCCTGTTCCTTGTACCCATCCCCATTCTCTCCTAATGATGTCACATTATTCACCTGTGCTGGTGTACTCACGCTTGTTTGCTGGTTCACTGTGCTAATGAATTTTTGCACACTGCTGCCTCCAGTGGATGGAAGAACAGTACGGCTTTTGTTATCCATATTAACACATTGCTTATGAGGGTCCCCTGAGAAAGGTGGCGTAGTCTTTTGAATGCCAGACTGAGTCTGGCTCAGACCGGGTGCGGTACCACCTCCACCAGGCTCTACTTGCCCTACACACTCACCTGTTGACCCAATTGTCCCAGCTTCCTGACTAAAAGATAAGACGGGTTCTTTGGTGGAGTCCTGCGCGCCCGTAATCCCCTTCTTAGCCTCTGATTTAACCTCGGGCTGTATGCATGCTACTGCTCCATGTGGCTCCATTTTAAACTTGAGCCTCTGGATCACAACCTTAGGATTGGCACAAATAGCCGACTTCTTCTGTCTTTCCTCGATGACCTGTTGCTTGACCCGGTGCTCAAGCAGCTCATCCAGTTTGGCAGGACTGACCTTCTTCTTGTAAGCCGTGCGGAGCAGGAAGCCCTCGCTCACGTTGACCAGGTCATAGAAGAAAGGTTTGGGTCCTTCCTCTTCCTGCTTAACAGTGACATCATCCGAGCCTGCATGCCCTGTGCCGGCAGCAAACACTACAGGAGTGTGGAAAAACAATATTTTAACCGATTAATAATAACGTTAGCATTAAAATCGTTACGTTGGAAATATAAAAGAAATATAAAAAGATACAACACTTATGCAAATAAAACAGGTTTAGACATGCAATAAAGCTGGTTTCGAGTTGGATTGTCTTGCATCACGCACATCCATATAATTAACAAATATATTAATAATAGCAGTGTAAAATTAAATAATAAAAGTAAAAATCAATATGAAAAGCTGACACCTTTTCCATCATAAATCGGAGTACCAGGCGCCTTCCCTTCAATGTCCAACTCTTCTTCCTTCTTCCTGTTGTCTTTCTTTTCACCCGTCTTTCTTTCATTATCGTCCTCGGCTCTGCTGCTTTCGGACATTTTAAGACTTTTTGCCATGTTCGAGTCTGCAGGATTTTTGACGCTCTTGCCAGCTTATCACAACGTGGAGAGAGGAACAAACAAATAAATAAATAAATAAAAAAAATAGTAGAAACATTAATTATAAATGAATCTCTCATCTGATCAGTGAGTAAAAATAACAAAATAGAGGAAAGAATCAATTAAAGGGTAATGAACTAAAAGCAAACAGAACAAGCGAAACCAAATACTTATTTCAGGCAGCCAAGACAAATAAATTGAAAACAGATTGCACTAGTCATCAAATAATGCTGTAACTACCCTCTATCTCGTGCCGGTAGTTGGCGTTGGTGTTCCCGGGAAGCCTTGGAACAAATCGATGGATGTGAGTCTTACTGATCCAGCACCAGCCCCCATAACCCGTCACCCTGTACTCCTCTCCTTTCTGTTTCCAAACCTTCACACCAAACAAAAACATAAAACACAAATCATCATACCGTGACTCTGTTAGATTTCTAGGTTGATCACGTGCCGTTTCCCCACGTTACTGTCAAGTTTCACAAGCAAAAGTATTAAAAATGTAATACAAGTATACATAAAGTAAAATTCATTAAATGACGTAGACCTGTCAAAATGACACACACCAAGAGCGGACGGAAGCATTAACTGACTTGCTCATTCCCGATTTAACAGATTTCGAAATACAATAAATAAATAAATAAATAAAATTACACATAACGCATCAAATACACCTCGTTAGCCTCTAACCAACTATTACAGGTGGGCGATATGCCACAAAAATTACATCATCGTATCGCAATTCTCAAAGGTATTTCTATGATGCATCATGATGAATAGGTTTGCTCACAAACTCAGCAATACATTTTGCTTTGCATTAAAAAAAAACAAACTATTACATAATTTATATAATATAAATTATATAAATATTATATAATTTAATAAAACAAAAAATCTGTATAAAATGTTTAGACTTTACAAACTGACTGGAAGCAGTTGATTTGATGTTAAAATGTTGTGCTTAACCTTTAGAATCGTAATCAAATTGATTTGATTTACCTCTGAAAAGCATACTGTGACCTAATTTATCGTGATATCAGTATTTTATGAACATGGTGGGTTAGCTATGATGAGTTTCTAGCTCAGCTACTGGGTACAAATTCCACATCAATAATAAATCGGTTCGCTGACTTCCCACCGAACCAAGCGGGAAGCCAAAACTCCATCACGTCTGAATCCATACTCTTATAGTATATCAGACTCCGTGTGCTTGACGTCTCTTTACAGGATTTTCAGGACGACTCACAATAGGTCGGTAACATAATATTGTAGAGTATTTATGTTGTCCAGTAATCATGTTTTTCATCTTTATCAAAAAAAATTTAAATTAAAACCAAGAACAGGAGTCTAGACATTTGGTGTCCAAGTACGTAATAGAGCAATAATTATATCTAAACCAGGCCTAAGACTAAATCTGTGTACGAGTGTGGACTCGGTGAATGAATCTGAAGGAAGAAAAAAAAAAACAACAACAACAAAAAAAAACCCCAAATGTATCTGGAGTGTACATGCACAAGCAAATGTACATAAGCTCGTTCAAATCTTCACCTGATGTTTAATACGGAAGGTGTATTTGACCCAAGTGGCCTGCTGCATGGTCTCCTCTTCCTCCAGCTTCTTCTCTCTCTTCCTCACCTTCTCCTTCTCCTCCCGCTCAAGGGACGTCATGCGGTGCAGCCTGCGCGCCAAACGCACACAAAAATGCTGGCATCAACACAGGGCTATACAAACCAACCACACACACACACACACACACACGCATACACGCGCAGACGCACGCACACACTCACACATTCAAATGAACTCAGCCCACCAACCCACTTTCTCTCACAAACACACACCATCACAGTTTGATGAAAGAGCCAGTAGAGTGACTCCTGGGTTTTCTCTGGAACACAGCCAGTCGCAACACTACTTTAAAGAGCTCATGGTGGGTCTGCGGAGGAAAACACACGGGCTCGTGTAGCCGTTAACTCTGGGGCCAAAGGATCAGGGCCGGAAATATGTGCACTGTGAGCCTGGATTTAAGTGGGCTGTGCCCAGGAACAAGCACTCTGTGCAAATATTGGTTTACAACACAAACTGCCCCTTTGAAAAATGGGCAAACATCCCTGCATGAATCGCGTGTGGCACAAGCGACTTTGAGGAGGAATTCCCGCAAAACGTGATTAAACGGAGTTCTACTTCGTTTGATTTAAAGCAGCCGGAGAAGGCAAATAAGAGAAACCTATACACACTGGAGACACCCAACAACTCCTACTATGTTGGCAGCAAACGTGAATCACAGGCTGCCCCATAAGCTCATTCATTCATCTTTAGTGATCACTTTTTTGGGGTCATGGGGGATCTGGAGCCTATCCAGGGAACACACCTTGAATGGGACCCCACAAGCTTGTGATATAAAACTGGCTGACCTACAAACAAGTGCTACATCAAGGAAACCAAGAACACACATCAAGTTAAAAAAAAAATAAACAAGCAAACTGGCAACTGTTAACTGAGTGAAACTAGCAAGGCCAATATGATTGGGGCAACGAGGTCCATCCATCCGTACGTTTTCTGTACCGCTTATCCATCTTATCCCATAACAGGGTTGTCGGGTGCCGGGAGCCATTCCCAGGGGACTCGGCACACAAGGCAGGGGACAATGGCGTGCCAACCCATCGTACGACACAATCGCAAGCACTACAGACAATTTAGACATGCCAATCCGCCTTCAACACGTCTATCGACTGGGTGAGGAAACCAAAGTACCCGGAGGAAAGCCCCAAAGTATGGGGAGAACACGCAAATTCCACGTACACAGGGCGGTAGTGGGAATCGAACCCCCAAACCTGGAGGTGCAAGGAAAACGTACTAACCACTAAGCCACCGTTTGAGGCAACAAGACGTGAAGTTTATAGATCACCCCTTCATCTAAACATCTAGGATACAGTTCCAGGACTTTTCAGTTCCTGCTCCACACTAAGCACCTTTCTAGGGACCAGGAAGCATTGTGATGGACCTTGTCACACTGAACATTTCTGACCAACCCTCTCGCACACCGTTTACATAATCTGTATAAAGCTAAGGTTGTTTTGGTTGCATGAGCTTCCAACGGGTACCTCAAAACCATCGGGTATATGACTGGTCCAAATATGACATGGATGCTTGCATCGCATTATAAAGCCGTAGTTTGATTTCCAGGTCCGCTGTTTGGCATAAAGTTTTTGCTTTGCAAAATAAACCAACACTATAACCATAACATTTTCTCTCTTCCGCAGTTGTGCCTCTTTCACTATTTGCACGCTGCTATTATTATTTTTTGGATATTTGTTTCACACGGTTTAAAATAGTAGCCCGAAACTAGCCCAATGCTCAAAACATTTTGTGTCAAACCTCGACATATAGCTTTTAAAAGTTTGCCTGTTGCTGTCATTTTGCTGTGAGCTATAATTGAAGGGGGTGGGGGGTGGGGAAGCACATCCGTTTGATTCAGAGTAGACCCATAAGGGAGGACTGTTCATCTAATGTTTGTTGCTGATTCCTGCAGGAAAAAGAGCATATAGTGTGTGAGCCAGTCTGTGATCTAGTGCACTGGCTTTACAATATATCAGAGATAAATGACGTGTAAAGTGAGTAATACAATGATTCAAGTATATTTCACATTTATGGCCATTCCATGGTGTATGGAATAATCCGCCTTACCGTGTGTGCCCCAGTGAGTCCTTCCACACAGGCTGCATGGCCACCGGTTTGATGGCACACTCAAGGATTGCTAAGGCCAAAGCAAACTCCCGTGCCTTGCTGCATATCTGCACAGCCTTGCTCCAGTTTGCCCTGAGAGAAGACAGACACACACAGTATCCTGCTGACACAGGAAACCAAATAGCTCATACTAATCAACATACTTCACTGCTATAGGAAGCTACCTAACCCAAGCTGTTAAAGTAGGGACAGTTTGGTCAATGCAGGATCAGCTATGTACAGCAGGTGCACATACTTTTGCAATAATTACAAGAGATAAAACTGTGGTATTTCTAGCCTTGCTTTCTACATCAGTGCAACTGGCTGAGGTTCTGTACCTATGTGAGTCCCAGTTGGGGTGCAGAAACGGTGCTGGGATGTTATTCTCCAGCTGGATGATAGTGAGCCTCAGTGTGCACATGGTGAGCATCCTGGAGCCATAAATTGAGCCGTTCCATTTGAAGTCTCCAGCAGGGGTCAGGCAGAACTTGTGCGAGAGGTGTCTGCGCTTGTCGTGGTCCTCTCGGTGCTGGTGCTTGTTGAGCGCCAGAGTGTTGGTGCTATACTGGTTTTGGTAGCCGCGGTACTTGCCTTCCTGACCCAGGCGAAAGTAGGAACCCTTTATGGCTAGGTCTTTGGTGCTGCGCGAGTTGAGACGGGCCATTTCTGCTTGCTGGCTAACCACCTGAGCCTGAAGAAAAGAGTAAAGAAGTGTACTCAGCAAACAAACCAGAGCCAGTAGGTCATTTTTAGAGCTAGCAAGTATACGGTGAAATCATATGAGGGTAAATAACATTATATTTTTTTCACGATAAGAGCAGCTGCATAAAATATGAATCCAACAAACACAAAGGCTCACATCTTTTCCCTCCTTGAACACTTTACAAGACTCATGGAGCGCTGCTGCCACCTGCTGGCTCTTCTGCTGACTCAGTTTGCTGTCTGGGTTGCGCAGGCGCGTCACCATGCGTGTGGCTGCCAACGTCCCATGCATTCCTATCGGCGTCTCACCGCTTCCTTTCTCCTTCAATTCACCTAAAACACACAGACAGATGTTGGACAATGCATGTAAATTAAATCCCATACATTCTCTTTGTCCAGACTGAGTGACAACTGCTTTTTACAATTTTGCAAAATTGTACATAGAATAATTATCTGTAACAGTAGTTGGGAAAAACAACAACAACTAAATTAACACAACATATGTTGGACACCAGAAATGTCTTGTCTGATCAAATTTACAAAAGATCTCCCTTCACACAAATATAACTGATTTTTTAGCAAAGTAACATTTCTGACATTGAATTTTCATAGCAAGAGAACGGCCTAACTTGAGTAAAGTGAAATAATGTCACTATGACGTCATGAATCAAGACTAGCAATCAAGAGACCAAGGGTAACTCTATATGTGATAGCACCATCACCATGCTCCACTGTGTAGATCATGTTCTCAGGGTGATTTGACCTCTTGGGGTTTCTCCTCTAACTAACCCCCTTTTTACCTGGTCACCAACTTTTGGTGGGCGGCGTCCTCTTTCCATGTTTTAAAAATGGATTAAAATGTTTAAACATGACAGCATCACAAAACTTACATTTTCTGTATATACGTCATTGTTCTAAAATAATAGCGTAACACAGAAATCCACACCGATGGTTTTTCCTCGGTTGCGTCCACTGCGGAGCGGCTGAGAAGGGTCCGCTGTCGTTATACGGTACGAGAGCGGCCTCTAGAGGCGAAATAAAAACTATCCCTGACAAATTTTGTTGTGTTATTTGAAGTGTTTTTTTTTTTTTTTTAAATTCAATTTGGATGTCTCTATTTTGATCAGTTATTTGGAGTGTTACTTTTTGGTTCATTTTGGATGGATATCCTTTAGTCACTTTAATTTATTTCATTGAATTTTCATGGTAGAGTCAGCACAGTTTATTTTTTAAATAAAATTCAGCAATATTTTACTTTGAGTGTTATGTTTTCAGTCAGTATCACTTTAAAAAAAAAAAAAACGGTTGACTAATTGGTTATTTGGCAAGTACTTCCCAGCTTAGATATCGTTATCGGTAAAATCCGTTATCGGTCGAAATCTAAAAGAAGCGACTACAAGTTTACAGAATAGTACAAATTGCAACGCCACCATAAAAACAAGAAATATTTCGATGTGTGTTTTGAATATAACAATTTTATCATGATGTACAACGTAACTTATTATTGGCCTATAATACACAATAATTAAAGGTGATGACCTCCCAATATTAAAACATTACATCCTAATACCTAAATATTTGAGCCAGGTATGTTAGACTACAATGAATTTCAAGAAGCCGGTTCGAGGGGATCTATATTGGCTCCTAATATTCCCACCCTTCTCATCCGGGTTGGAGATGCAAGCTTTCTCTGCAGCATCCGGGTCATCTCCTCCTTTTAGACTGCTTCTACTGTTCTCATCAGCAGTCTGTGGGGACAGGGGCCCTTCCTCAACATTGGCGCCTGAACTTGATGTATCTGCAGGAGAAAAGATTAAAAGAAAAACACTGTTTGCTGATGTACTGCTACCACAAGAGCACTAACGAGCAATAATACTGGACCCAAAAAAAAAAAAAGGAAGAGCGAGTGAAACAGAAATCACACCTACTCACTGAAGATTTGAAGCCACATTAACAATGTGTGACAAAATAAAGCTTGATTGCTTAAAAATGGAACGTTTATCATCTTGAAGAAGAGTAAAAAGTCACACACACACACACACAAAGGAATACGCATACTCTGCAGCTGGTGTGTGTAGCTTGAATGCAGGACAACAATCTGCCATGAATCATGCTTGCAGTTCGTGCAAAAAAAAAAAAAAAAAAAGGACAAGCAAAAGAGGCCAAAAAAAGCAAGCAAACAACTGACAGCATGAGGGTTTGCAAATGTATGAAAAGATGAAGGTGCAGAAGGCTGAGGCAGTAATCCGAGCACAACGAAAGCACACAAGCAGCTGAAGCGTGTCTTTCCTGCAGTGTACCTGCCGTCTCGGGCAGCTCCTCCAGGTCGCTCCCTCTCTGGGGCTCACTGAGCTCAGCTGACCCATCAGAGGGCCCTGGCAGCCGGGGGACGGAGGACACAGAAGCCCTCGGGGACTCTGACTCGCAAGACACCTCAGCTACAGAGGAACACACACTGACGTATCAAGTACTTTCTTATGAAATCCTGAACAAAAATGCAAGCAACTCCTGACCTCATGTATTAAATTTATCCTCCTGGCTTGGCCATGAGTCATTTGGATAGCACAAACAAGGTTTTCTTTTTAGAACAGGAAAACGTGAACCTGGCCCTGTCCTGATCCAAATGTTCAGTCTCGATAGGACGTGGACGGTGCAACAGCATCTATTATGAAGCACTACGTAAACACAGACCCCAACAATTTTCCCCTTTCACACGGAATCGGTCACTTCTATTGATCCGATTTTTCTTAAGCAAATTGATTTAAAAATACATTAAAAATGTGACATTTTCTGTGAGGACACATTTATTTTATGGAACATTTCATAATACTCATGGAAGGAGTCTCCAGTGTCAGCACTTTGCAACAGTCAGAGATAAAGATGTCCAAGTTTTATAACATGGGACTTTGCGTTTCATGGTTCATTTCAAACATGACAAGCTGCATATTTTGTGTCTTAGCAACTGCAAGAAGGCTGGCGAGGGAACGACTGCTTGCAACTGCTACGTTATAAGTGATAACAGGAACTAATTTGTTTTATTCATTTGTTCTACATAAACAGATAATGTACAACATGTCATTCTTTAATAAATGAAAACGGTGATATTAAATATTTCTAGGATGGTATACGCTGTTCTAGGAAAATACCCTTCGTATCACGCCACCACGCCGTTGATCACTGTCCTATGACGGCACATCCTATCAAGTTTGATTCATTAATTAATAGTGATAAATGGAGATCCTCAAGTTATCTGCTTGGGTTAAGGAGAAAATTCTCAAGCTTTCAATATGTTTAGACATTTTCTAATAATCTCTTTTAAACATCTGAAACCGCTCAAATTTCTGACTGTGTCTGTGCCATGTGAATCATGGGTCCTACAGTGCCCTTCACTAATATTGGCACCCTTGGTAAATATGAGCAAAGAAGGCTATAGAAAAATTGTATTATTTAAGCCTTTGTTAAAAAAAAAAAAAGATCACAAGACTACTCTGCTCTCATGGATATCAAACAATTGCAAACAAAACTCGGGTTTATAAAAATATATCTGTTAAATATAGGAGTGTAACAATTATTGGCACCTTTTTAGTTAATACTTTGTGCTACCTCGCTTTGCCAAGATAACAGCTCTGAGTCTTCTCCTATAACGCCTGATGAGGTTGGAGAATACATGGCGAGGGATCTGAGACCGTTCCTCCATACAGAATCTCTCCAGATCCTTCACATTTCGAGGTCCATGCTGGTGGAGTCTCCTCTTCAGTTCACCACACAGGTCTTCTATGGGGTTCAGGTCAGGGGACTGGGATGGTCATGGCAGGACCTTGATTTTGTGGTCAGTAAACCATTTTTGTGTTGATTTTGATGTATGTTTTGGATCATTGTCCTGCTGGAAGATCCAACCACGCCCATTTTAAGCTTTCTGGCAGAGACAGTCAGGGTTTCATTTAATATCTGTTGATATCCCAGCACTGCCAAGCTGCCACTGTGGGCCGTTGAGCAAGGCCCTCAACCCTCAACCCTCAACTGCTCAGTTGTATAAATGATATAAAATGTAAGTCGCTCTAGATAAGGGCATCTACCAAATGCTGTAAATGGAAATATTTGATACAGTCCATGATGCCATGTATTCTAATAAAATATCCAGGTCCTCTGGCAGAAAAACAGACCCAAAACATTAAAGAGCCACCTCCATATTTAACCGTGGGCATGAGGTAATTTTCCATATGGCTACCTCTCTGTATACGCCAAAAGCATCTCTGGTGTTTATTACCAAAAAGCTCCATTTTGGTTTCATCGGACTATAGAACCCGATCCAGTTCCAGTAGTGTCTGGCAAACTGAAGACCCTCGAGTTTGTTTTTGGATGAGAGTAGAGGCTTTTTTATTGAAACCCTTCCAAACAGCTTGTGGTGATGTCGGTGACTTCAGATTGTAGTTTTGGAGACTTTCTGACCCCGAGATGCAACTGACTTCTGCAGTTCTCCCGCTGTGATATTTGGAGATATTTTGGCCACTCGAACCGTCCTCTTCACAGTGAGCTGAGACGATATAGACACACGTCCAATTCCAGCTTGATTCATAACATTTCCAGTTAACTGGAACTTCTTAATTAATGCCCTGATGGTGGAAATGGGCGTTTTCAATGCTTGTGCTATTTTCTTATAGCCACGCCCCATCTTGTGAAGCTCAACAACCTTTTGCCGCACAGCACAGCTATACTCCTCGGTCTAACCCATTGTTATGAATGACTAAGGGAATTTGGCCTGTGTGTTACCTCATATTTATACCCCTGTGGAACAGGAAGTCATGGTTAAACAATTTCCTGTTCCTAGTCACCCAGGTGTATTAAAAAATGTAAAATATCAATGGGAATATACTTCAAATATATTTTTCTCATGTGAAAAGCACCCATTCCTACCTGTAGGCTCGGCCTCCTCTCTGCCCGTTTGAGCCTGTGGGGATTTGTCTTCAGGGGCCTCAGACTCCTGTTGCTCAGCGGTGGACAACTGCTCCTGCGATTCCTCCCTTCTGGATTTCTGTAGCTCCTCTGCAGCCTTCCTCTTCACCTGCTCCATCTCTTGCTCCTGCTTGGCTCTCACACGCTCCAGGATCTCCTCTGAGAGAAACAGACAGACAGAGTGAGGGACAGCAAATGATCTGGTTTAACCCAATGCAGTCTCAAAAAGCCTACAGAGCAACACACTTCAGAGGGGCATCATGAACGTAGCAATGTGCAGCATCTGTTCATTACCCTATTTCCTGCATGTTACCGAAACGTAGCTGACAGACATGACAGGATCTAGATGATGTCATTTTCTCAGTTTCTATCATGCTCCACCTTGTTACCCATCCCTTTTTTATTTCATTCTCTGCCTTTTTCCCCTCTCTATCAGGATTACTAGGTGCTATGAATAGGAATGCCTACTATATCCTGGTAGCCTGCAAAACCCCTGTAGCTTGACTGGTCAATCCACTACATCAAACACTAACATCACAAAACCTCCTTAAAAGGAACAGTTTGATCAAATTGACCCCTAAATTTAATGAATGCAATCAGACTTTCCACATGAGATACAAAGGTAACGTTGGGAGAAAACATTTCAGAACATACATCCATAATTCCATCTTTGGGACGCACCTCTAACCCCAGAACAGTTCCAGAAAAGGGAGTAAATGGCACCAACGCCTGATACCAAACACATCTTGGCCGACTGACTGCTAAATTTTTACCGATTTCAGTACCAAGTCACTGCTGCCACTACAGGTGTGTGTATAAAAGAGAAGCCGAGAGGAATTAAGTGAAGTGTGGAAAGAGTGAGAGAACGTTACGTTAGGAATAAAACGTGTTGTTATAGGAAAATAATGAATTACGTCATGGTGTGGTGTGGTGTGATATGACATGACCCAAAGTGATGCAGAGTTATTGTCACAACCCTGAAGCTGATTTATTTTACCATAGCATGCTCCGAAGTGTTTTTGCCGTTCTGTCACCAACCTTTCTTTTTTTCCTCATTTGTGAGGACAAAAATATACATACTGTATAAAGCTTCTCGTGTTATCGAGAACTCGGGAATTTCTCGTGGCCGAAAACCTGTTTCCTTCCAAAAAAATGAAAAAAACGAAATAAAATCTCCGTATAGAATTCCTTCACCATATTATCTACCCTCATCGTTATACGTATAATGCATTAGCACAAGTGCTATTAAAATAAACGTACGGTTGTATTACAGAATTCAGCAGTGCCGGCATACAAGAGTAAAATACACCATGCTGAATGTACACGTGTATGTTCCCTTATTCCAACGCTTTCCCAGAGATAGCAGTATCTGATTGGTTTGAGGAGTAAAAGAATAGAAAGCAAGTGAAAGCAGACACATTTCTAAGCCGCCTCCTCTGAGCTGAATGCAGAGTTTAGGCACGTGGCTCTACGCATTTCATGCACATTCTGTAGTTTTTATGCTGGCTGTGTGGCAATCCTTCTGTGGTGGCTGATAAAGATCTGAAAAGACTTCCTAAGGACAGAGATAAGATCACACCCACATCGAAACGTGCTGTAAATGACAGCATTTCGCTTCTCGCTTGCACAGATGATGGAAGAGTAAAGAGAAAAGACTGAATAACGACATATAACCGTCATGCTTATTTATATAAATGATCGCTATGTTTAAATACTGACTAATCAGGAAACGTTATTTTTCTGCCTTCAATGACAAGTTAAAAAAAAACAAAACAAAAAAAAAAACTGAAACTGAAAATAATAAAATCGGACAAATCTAAATGATCGTAAACATAGTAAAATTTTAAGATTTACTAATCAAGCATGACGACAAGCCAACATATGAATAACGTTGTCAAACAGTGCTGTGGAACTCGAAATGAACATGTGGAACAGCCTCCTTTTTAAAAAAAATAAATAATTAAATCCTAGGAGCCTTTTCACAGCAAATTAACACACACTCAGTGGCAGGCAGACCAGTAAATTATCTCACCAAGTGCTAGTTCTTTATACTAGTCATGCTAAACGAACAGAGCCCTACCCGGCTTCATAAACATGGTCAGCTAACTAAGCCACTTGGAAACCAGCCAAGGCATCCATACAACCCGAGTCAAGACAGGTCGGGTCATTTTTTATGGCTGCTACCTATACGTAGTGGAACATGTGACGTCTTGTGCACAGGACTACTTTAAGTGCAAGTACAGTGCAAGCAGTGCAGACAACACTACAGTAGTGACTGAATGACCAGCGCAGCGCAATGCAATACACGGGATGGTAAAGGTTACTACATAGTAAATGGTCTGCACTTATCCAAAGTGCTTGACACTGTGTCTCATTCACCCATTCACACACACACACACACACACACTCACACCAATGGTAGCAGAGCTGCCATACAAGGCATGGGGTTCAGTGTCTTGCGCAAGGACAGTTCGGTATGTGGAGGCATGTGGGCCGGGAATTGAACCGCCAACCCTACGATTAGTGGACAACCCGCTCTACCACCTGCCCATACCACCAGCCGCCCATGGTAGACCAGGGTTCCAAATATTTGTGAAAAAGCCCTCATATGGAATTATAAATTTGAGCGGTATTATTCACACTTGCTGTGCATCTTATGTACATCTGGAAAAAACCATCAGCGCAGCCCGTCAGGGTTCCGAATCGAACTGGAAAACGTTTGGTGATTTCATGCATGGCAACGTTAAACACACCGACAAGCTCTGTCTCTCTTTAAAACTTTCCACTGTCATCATGATTGCTGTCATGGGCCAAGTCTCAAATCAAAAACTCTGACATTAGCAGATTAGTAGAGTATTTCGTTATAAAGTACTGGTTTCCAGGCGGAAAACAGACCTTTCGGTAGGTTTGACGGAGACATGAGAGGTTCTTAAAATACAACCACTATCTGTAATATGAAAAATTAAATAATATTAGTATTTGTACTCAACAACGGTCTAAAATAGCAAGCAGGTAGCCAAAAACTAGGTCATTTACGTAAGTAGTTTATTCAGTGGTGACAGACGGACGGGAATTTTGTCAACTCCTGGCAACAGTTCAAAACATTAGTGCACAAAATCCGTCTTCAAGATTTCTAATATTAATTTCTCTCACGACTATTACGATTTATAAATCAAGCGACACCTCTAGGTTGGGAACCTCTGCGGTAGACACTAAGGATGCTTTTAGTCCATTTATCAAGTCCGAGAGAAACTGAGACGGTATGATCTGCGATTTTGTTTTGTCTTCATAGCGCACACAATTAAACAATCCAGAACTCAAAAGTGTGGTTGGGAAGTATGTAAGGGTCGAAAATGTTCTACTCTTTCAATCATTGCAATCTTTTAATCAGGGCAGTGGTGGCTCTGAGGTTAAGGCAGTGGGTTACTGATCAGAAGGCCAGGGGGTTCAAGCACCAACACCGCCAAGCTGTCACTGTTGGGCCCTTGAGCAAGGCCCTTAACCCTCTCTGCTCCATTGTCCTTGCGTTCTGACCCCAGCTTCCTAACAAGCTGGGATATGCGATAAAATGAATGTCACTGTGCTGTAATGTATACATGACAAGGCTTCTTCTTCTTCTTCTTCTTCACTGATCAATAGAGGGTATGCACGTAACGTCACGGTAGCTGGAACTCGCCGCGGTCACGCCCACTGAGTGGCAAAAAGACTGAGCGACAGCATTAGTGTACAGCGTGAACACAGAAAAGACATGCGATACATCGACTGTGCTAACAAATTCAACAAGAATTCAGAGCGATCTTTTTACAGAGTGCCAAAAACCCATTCAGTCCTTTTTTCACCAAGTCGAGCAGTGTAAGTGTAAGCTCTTTTGGCATGTGGTATTCATGCTGTACAATGATGAAAAAATTGCTACATATTTCTTTTTAAAACGCTGTCTATTTCCACCGATGAATAACGGGGGCTCATTCCCTCTCTGACTGTGTTTTACCTTCACAAATATATAACCTTAGTAAGTGGAAGCAGTGTTAGCTACAAACTAACTAGGACTAGCTAGCTTACGGTTTACCAGATAAAATTATATAATAAAAATATTTGCACATACAACCAGAATGTTTACTGGTGTTCTTGTCACTTTACTTTCTCCAACAAATCCCGCCTTGAAGTAGGACCAAGGCTTTTGTAGGCCTTCAGGCTTTGCTTAGTGTGTTTCCTCAGCGTCGAAATCAGGTACATATAAATGTCGGAAAAACCCATTTCTGTCCACATGCCAATGTCCATGGACCACAGTTTCTTGGGCATGTTGTAAGGGTCACTGTCGAGTCCAGCTGCCTTTAATTTAAGCTGATAAGCAGCTTCCCCTAATAAAACCAGCCATTCCGTTCCGGCGGGAAAGTGACGTCAATGCATACTTATACGGAGGTGGAAAAAAAGGTCAATGTAATTTTGTCGAGAGTGAACAGAACTAACAAAAGAACAAAGAAAAAAAGAACACTGCACCAGTGCTAAATATTTTACTAGATAGTAGTTTACAACATTCTGCGTATACGTCCACCGTTAATCTCACTTTTAGGGTTTTTTGGTCCAAACACATTAGTAGCGCAAACGTTCTACAAAACGCGATCCGATTTTAATTCTTAAGGCAACAGTTCGATATTTGACCAAATCCCTGAATCTGCTACATTATGATACGTTTAGAAGTCTCAGAACGATATGTGAATAACTTTGTTCAGAACCTTGTATACGCCCCCATTCAATTTGCAATTAATGATGTAGAGAAGATTCTTTTAAATTATCATAATTATAAGCAAATCACCTCACTAGTTTATTTACACATCAGTTTAAAATTGCCTCTTTTTTAAAATTTTTTTAAAAATACACACCAGTTGGTTCTGTGTTGATCTATTATAATCAATAATATCGATTTATGATTGTTGCTTCGACTCATTTAAAACCGATGCACACCACATTTCTGATCTGTTCAGGTTGCACGTCACGGCTCAGTTTAGCAACACCCAAACCTACCAAAAAATAATAATAATAATAAAAAAAAAAGTCTCCTGCAATCCAAAACACACACCACGTTTGGTTCACTTCTTGCAGTTGTGGAGATTCAGAATTGAAAGTGTGTCAGAGGTCACATGGAACCGGACTCGCTGCCTCGCTTAGACGCACACTGACCCCTTGTTTTGCCCACATGCCGAGTGTGATTGCACCAAGGAGGAACTGCACCAGGGTTTGAGCACAGTTAACTAACCCCATGCATGACCTAGCTGATCCTTACCGTTAGCTGCGGTCAGGTAAGACTTGATGTTGCCTCTGGCTTTGTTAGTGAGCTCTTCCGTGATGTCCATGTGTGTGTGGATCTCGTCTCGTAGTTCCTCCAGTGTACTGCACAGCTGTTTCTCCCAGTACGTCTTATCCAGCACTTCCAACAGCTCCGCCAGCTGCACCTTGGTACTGTAATACCAGATCGTCTTGTTCTCGTGCTCGCCGTCCTCCTCGCTGAAAAGGGCAACAATTTGTTAACGTGGAACGAGTTAAAAGGCTGAAGCTTAAGATCTAAACAAACTATTAATAAGTCTGTCGATAACAGTCTAGAACCTTAAATAATCAACACAAAAGTTCTAAAACTTGTTTTACACTGTACAATTTCAGAGATAATAACTCGCCACACTGCGCGAGATGAAACCAATAAAATCTTGCCCGATTCCTACAACAGCATGAGCGAGAACACATGTTCTCCACGTCAGATTATATGGCGAGGAATAAACGTCCTCTAATGAAGTTCTGCTTACATCAATCAGTGTGATCCGGGCTCATGCAGGAAAACTGCCTGCAAAAACAAATATTCGAGGAGGGCTTGAGGTAAAAGGTAAAAATGTTTTTCTATCCATGAGCATGTTTCTTTATCTTCCACCGTCGCCACTTCTGTATCTGTCCTGTGAGTTTTGCATCATCCCATGCCGTCCCCCTATTGGTGGCTTTTATACCAGCTTCATAGCAGCAAAACTCAGATTTTAACTGAAAATTTCAGAAGACTGTCTTCGGCTGTCTTTGGTCACAGTGGCACTAAATCGGCAGTAAATTAACTCCCAACCACCTAACAGGAGATCATGGCTATGTGTACGTGCAGTGAGGGGAGACAAATCTTCCATTCTAGGCCAGGCACTACAGACAAGATGCTTTCATGTCCCAGTCTTTTTTATTCATTGTCGGACAAGTACTAAATACAAGTTTGAAATGAGGTGCGTTTAAACATAATGTTGATCATGTTATGATCATATCACCAACAAAGAGGTGGTACGACGGAGTGGCATGTACAAGCTCCATGTCACCTGCACCCACGAGAGACTCTGGCTGGCCATTTGGAGGATGTGGCCAGCCAGCCAGTCAGATCCCTGCAATGACACGGGTACCACCAGGCGCCAACGTCGATGAGGACGCCCCCAAAACAAATGGAGAAGAACATCCATCCAAGACCTGTGCGCACTGAACATCACATGCGACGACTGGTCGGAGACCGGAAACGCTGCAGAGAAACTTACTGCCCGATATGTTACCCAGCATGGGACGGTCCAAGTAAATAAACATAATGTGCTTCACATTGGAACAATGTGCCCTGATGCTGAAAGTACACTACTCTCCGTTACCCCTGTGTATGAAACGTACTATAAAATCCTCAAACGTTCTCATTGCCACGGGGTCGAAGGAAGGAAAACGGTTATTTCTAAACTTAAAAAAAGAGAGAGAGGAAAAAAAGGAACTGACAAACCATGTGATGATGTCAGGTGGAAATTGCTGCATTGCTCCTTCTCTAAGCTTTACACTCACACTATGATCCTTCGGTTTAGGAACCAGTATTTCCTCCGGTGACGGTCGAATCCGATCGGCTCATGTCTGATGTAGGGCCGGGTCTTCTGGCTCTCCGTCACACTGTCCCCCACACCTGGCACCCGGTGAGCTACACACACCTCGCACTGCCACTCTTCCTCGGGCACCTGGAGCATCGGCGGCTTCACACACTCCAGGTGATAGACGGCGGAGCAGGTCTCGCAGCATAGCAGGTCGCCAAGGTGATGGCACACGCGGCAGTGATCGTCGTACGTGACCACGCCCTCTGACATCAGCTCCTCCCGCGCCACATTAGTCGCCAAGTACTGATCCACCAGGAACTGTAGGACTGCATGGAGGAGATAAGCAAAACGTTCATAAACATCCATACTGATCCTTAAAACATAGCAGCTTTACTAATATGTACCGATGTAAAACACGCGTACTGATCATCTAACTGTCTCTATCCTTATCCTTGTACTCATACGGCAAGTGTTCATACTCAAACACCGATCAGCCAGAACATTAAAACCACCTGCATAATACTGCGTAGGTCCCCCTTGTGCCGCTAGAACAGCTCTGACCTGTCGAAGCATGGACTCCACAAGACCTCTGAAGGTTAGCAGCAGATCCTTTAAGTCTGGTAAGCTGTGAGGTGGGGCCTCCATGGATTGGACTTGTTTGTCCAGCATATCCACAGATGCTCGATCGGATTGAGATCTGGGGAATTTGGAGGTCAAGTCAACACCGTGAACTCTTGGTCATGATCCTCAAGCCATTCCTGAACATTTTTTGCAGGGTAGCAGGGCGTATTATCCTGCTGAAAGAGAACACTGCCATTAGGGAATACCGTTGCCATGAAGAGGTGCACTTGGTCTGCAGCAGTGTTTAGGTAGGTGTTACATGTCAAAGTAACATCCACATGAATGCCAGGACCCAAGGTTCCCCAGCAGAACATTGACCAGACCATCACACTTCCTCCACTGGCTTGCCTTCTTCCCATAGTGCATCCTGGTGCCATCTCTTCCCAAGTAAGTGACGCACACGCACCCGGCCGTCCACCTGATGTAAAAGAAAACTTGATTCATCAGACCAGGCCACCTTCTTCCGCTGCTCCACGGTCCAGTTCTGATGCTCATGTGCCAATTGTGAGTGCTTTCGGCAGTGGACAGGGGTCAGCATGGGTACTCTGACCGGTCTGTGGCTACAAAGCCACGTACACAGCAAGCTGTGATGCACTGTGTGTTCGGACATCTTCCTATCATAGACAACATTAACTTTTTCAGCAATCTGTGCTACAGTAGCTCTTCTGTAGGATCGGACCAGACGAGCTAGCCTTCGCTCTCCACATGCATCAGTGAGCCTTGGGCGCCCCTGTCCCTGGTTCACTGTTTGTCCTTCCATGGACCACTTTTGGTAGGTACTAACCGTCGCATACCGGGAACCCTCCATGAGACCTGCCGTTTTGGAGACGCTCTGACCCAGTCATCCGTCCATCACAATTCGGCCCTTGTCAGAGTCGCTCAGATCCTTACGCTTGCCCATTTTTTTCCTTCTTCCAACACATCAGCTTCAAGAACTGACTGTTCACTTGCTGCCTAATATATCCCACCTCTTAATAGGTGTCGTCGTAGCGAGATAATCAACGTTATTCACGTCACCTGTCCGTGGTTTTAATGTTATGGCTGATCTGTGTACGTTAATATTTATACTAATCTGAAGCACATCCATACACACTGAATGTCCATCCTGATCATCTGAATGATATTAATGATATGATATCAATCCTCTAACTCTCTAGAATGAGCTTCTAAACATCCATATTGAACCGTCATGAGCCGCATGACGTGGCGGTGCAATACGTGCAGATAACCTGCAGGGATACAAATAAGGAATAAAACACACAACAGTGCATGCTCTTATAGGAAAATAATCGATGAAGTGCTGGCATGATGCAATCTGACCCTGAAGTTAATGGTTTCCAGTAATATCCCATCCTGAAGTGTTTTATTCCTCTTATAACACAACAATTTGCCAAAGATAAAACATTTGTTTAATATAGAATGCTGTACAAAATACATTTTAGAGGTACGAGCAATATTGTGTAACATACATGAAAATAAGTTGGTTCCGGTTACTGCTTACATTATAACAGCTATAAACAGTTCCCTTATCAGACTCCCAACACCTTCTGACCAATCAGAATCTAGCATTCAACAGCACTGTATAAAGTTCAAAACAAGCAAAATATGCGTAATATCCCGATCGAAAAACAATCCCGTGCGATATACACCAACCTTTCAGCTTGCTCTCAAGAGGTTCATAGGGGAAGTCGTCTTGGTTCTGGACGCTCAGAACATGCTGGTACTCGGGGTCACTCTCGCAGTAGGCCCGCACCACCTCGGGCCACGTCATCCCATCCATGAAATAGAGACTTGAGTTCACGCTGTCCTTCAGATCTGCTGGGCCGAAGCTCGTGTTAGACGTGTCCTCCTCGCGCAGGATGGCCTTCATTAGCGAGATGTGCGTCTCGGCCAGAAGCGTGCACTGATCCTGTCCCGACAGAGCTGCGCAGAAGTCCTCGAAGCGGAACGGAGAGAGCCGCAACACAGTGCTGAAGTTTCGCAGCACCTCGTAGATGGAGGCTGCCGTGAGGAGGTGCGTAGCTGGCACCAGCGCATCGTCAGATGACTTGGGGAGCTCCAGAGGGGGGACATCCTTCTCCTCGAAGACAGGGGCATGCGGACGATGCACACGAGTTCTCTTGCGGCCTACGGGAATTTAAAAAAGCAAAAGAAATTATAAGCGCAGAAGTTAAACCGCAAAGGAGAAGAAAAAGCTACTCGTGTTGGATGAGGAAGCTCTTCATGTACACAGACACACAGAGATAGAAGATAAAGAGAGAACAATAGAAAGATAGACAGAGAGACAGAGACACGGATGATAAAGAGACAAAGAGAACATCATGGTCATGACAGGGTATATAGAGAGACTGTGAGAGAAAGAAAAATAGTAGGGATGCACCGAATGTTCGGCGACTGAAATTAGTGAAAAGGCAGAATAAATTTGACCGAACAATGACGTGTTTGATGACGTGGCCAAATAGCCTAGCAACCAGAGTGAGACGCGCGAATGGCACGACCTCCACTTCCGGCAGCGCGCTCGGAGAGACGAGGGGGCGCGCGCATGCACGATCTACGTGCACGACTGCTCAGCGAGCGCATGCTCTTCGGATGTTGACAACCGTGACATTGTTTACCGTGGACACGTGCGTTTGTTTTGTTTCTGTTCCAGAGAATTCAGTCACGCCGCGAGACGTAAGGGAGTGGAGTACGGAAGTAGGTACAGACGTATTTATTTAAGGGCAGGCAGACCAAATCGTAATCCAAAAAACGTAGTCAAGACAGGCAGAGGGTCGAGCGATCGGCAAACAGGCATAAACGGGGCAAGGCAGGAATCAGAGTCGCGGTCACAGAAAACAGGGTCGCAACACAAAACAAAAAACATGAACTAGTACTATAGACTGGGAGCGGAAACACCAGCGGGGACTAAATGAACTGATCTATAGTTTAAACTAACTAAATCTATCAAGGAACATAACATTAACAACGTATCTAACTATCCTATATCTACTCTAATACTCCGCGCGGTGTACAGGGACGCGAGCGGTATATCTCCCCAATATAATCAGACGTATAGAACCCAATAGAACCATTTTCTGCACTCTTGTCAATGCACTTTTTAGTCGTAGGCTACAGAGTGTTCCATTCTTTCAGCAGTCCGTTAGAGGCCCAACATCGGCTATTCGAGGGGGGCTCAAAGATGACCACATCAAAATATTTTTATTTTACTCATTTATTTATTTCAAGTTATATTGTGTCTTGTTGGTAGCCTATGCCTGCTGGAATGAAAAAAAAATGTCCAGTGTTAAATAAATATTTTGAAATTGTAGTTTTTGTAATTGTTTTTTTCTTTGAAAAGCAAGACAAAATAGTAAAAAGCACGTTCTGACTATTTAATTTACGCAGCGGTGAAAAAAAATGGCAAAATAAATGGAAAAAAACGTGTTCGGCCTTCGACCAAGTTTCTCATTATGTTCGGCTTCGGCCAAGAATTTTAATATCGGTGCATCCCTAAAAAATTGAGACATCTGGATAGACATAACGGCAGGTAGACAGATAAATAGATAAATATATAGACTGATGGGGCGACAGATGTAAATAAATAAAGGCCAAGTGCTAAAACTTGATTCGCATTTCAGTTGTTTTATACGTTAACGGTCTACAATCCACACACATCACATCAATAGAACAAAAATGTCCCATCCATAATCCCAGATTTTTCTCAATAATACATACAAAAACACACACTTAATTATTATTATTAAAACATCCTTGTGTTTGTTCATATCGCCTTCATTATTATAAATAATGTGTTTGTCTGTCCATATGATACTACATCCATAACCCGAACAAAAAATAGATAGATCTCTCATACTTTTGAATACTGATCCACGTTCTCTCTGAGAGGTCACCTGACTAGACACGTGTTTCACTGATACTAACCCTGAGCAGGCGGAGAGACAGTTGGCGAGTCAATATCGAGGTCACGTTCATAACGCTGGAATTCAACATTCTAATATGAATATATTCATATTGACTTCTAACCTCACGCTCTTACACCGTCTGCACCACAAAGCCCAACCTTTCCTTTTCTCCTCTAATTAGTCTCGCATGAGGTGCGGCCGCAGTCCTGTCGCTCACAGGCCAACACTTTGCTGAGCAACACAAAGCAGAAGCCGTGCCCAAGTCAGGCAGATGTGTCGATACGCTTCCTTTTCCAATGAGAACTCGTATCGTTAGTCAGCGCCGTCAAAACGACTCCTCAGCATAACTCACGCAAGCACGGCGCGAGCCTGAAGATGCCGAATTATTCAAAACGAAAGCTTGAGCACAGACAGTTCAAGAGCTGATGCAGCAAATGCTAAACTATTGTGATCGCTGTTTAGAGGATGCGGCATCATACCGTGAAATTTACTTGCAGGTAGACATTACGTTTTCATAGCGGGACAAACGCCTATTACCGTTTTCTGTAGATCTCTGTTCAGTGAACAGAATTATAGGACTGCATTTCTGCTAGAGAAAAAATTAAAGTTCAATTAGGCGTTGTTAAAAATGAAAAACCAAACAAACAAACAAACAAAAACAGCAGCAACAAAAAACACCATTTGAGCCAGCGGGGGGAGGGGGTTCTCCATAAAACAATGTTGATTGATCATACATGCTCAGATACACCGAACACACAACTCTAGGCTTGAAAGAGGTCTGACTACACGGTGACTGGCAGGAGCCACAGCCAATCAAGAGAGACAGAGAGAGAGACAGACAGAGAGAGAGTGAGGGGGGGTGGAGAGAGAGAAAGAGAGAGAGAGAGGGAGGGAGAGAGAAAGAGAGAGAGGGGTGCTCCAATACACTTTAAAAGCAAAAAGGATTCAGTGATGACTGAGTTTGTTTCTCATGTTTTTTTTTGCTGAACATGTTCATTTGTTTTCTGGCGTTCGTCTTTTACCAATCACATTACAGTGCACAATAAAGTTGTTATTCTCAAAGATTCCGCAAAACCGAGAGGCGTTAATACTCGCGTCCCAAACTGCATACTACTGTACTAAATCGCATGTCACTACACCACCGGTGTCATTACTATTTAGGTATATTACTATTAGCTCTAAAGGTATACACTTGCTGGAACAGTGTAGCACAACCCACTTTATGAAAAAGTTCTTCCACTACGTAACTTGGACTTTTAGAATAGGCTGAAAATCCAAATTCTAACATCCTGTAGCTTTAAGGACACGAGCGATTACACAGAAAAATCCATGCAAAATAAGGGCCCTTACAGGACTTCTTTACTGGATAGTATCGAACCGCACGCTGGAGGACACTAATCAGTTATCCAACACTTTTCCATTATTCCCATTACACTAAAGCACGGCACACCAATTTCCCGTAGTAGAACCTGTTAACGTTCTCTACAAGCACAACAGAGGTAGTCAGCTACTGAGGTGCAAACCTTCATCAGTGTTTTAGCTGGAGGTAGCAGGATGTAATCATTCATCAGCTTTCTCTGCTAACACAACATCATCTGACAGCTAAATGGTGTCACGATTTTTTTTTTTTAAGGAAAAACTAAAGAAACAAACTAAATTACCATAAGACTGCAGGCGCCGGGGTTGGTGTTAACAATAGTGTCACGTGGGAAATAAAGTCACCACCTTACAACCTCCAGAGAACTCTTCCTACCTTCACAGTAGTGTTATATATCTAAAACTACTGACTACCACATTCTGTTCAAGCTGATGTAGCAACTAAACCAAGCTCCTAGCAAGAAAAAGCCAAGGGCAGCACTTGATTAGGAATAATGTGATTCCATTTTGAGTTAATGTAACAACACGGCAGCAGACTCCCACAACACACACTCCCTCGAGTGCAGCGTCCCAAATAAGCGGGAGGTGCAGGGGGAAAATCCTTCCATTGTTTACCGAGTGCAGCTTCAAGAAATAGGACCGATGCACCTTAACGGGCTCCTTCAGGGGGTCATATCGGTAAATACACTTCAAATAGGAGTAGCTGAGAAAGTATTTGTTCAGATTACAGAGTGATGCAGGAAACCTGGATAGTTATTTGTAATAAACACACTATAGTGTGTGAACTATGTTGACCTGTCCTGGTCTTAACTGAACTCACAAATTGAAATTTAAGCCTTCTTGGAACTGTCTGATTTTTCTGGGATTACGGCAAATAGGAGTGCCCTTAATTAGTTTGCATTTTGACCACTTTCCACATATAATGACTTGATATAGACCTATCGGCAGATGAAGCTATTAAATTTTTTTTTAAAACAAAATTTACTTTAAGTAATCATTGATTAAGAAGTTGAGGTGGACTGTTTAAAAGATCAGGCTAGGTAACAAGCTTATGTTGGCAGTACAGCTAATTGCGAAGACATACGGCACACCTATGCAACTGCATTTCTGTGAGCCTACATTCCCAACAACCAATCGCTGCTCAGCACCGTCCCCAACAACCAATCGCTGCTCAGCACCGTCCCCAACAACCAATCGCTGCTCAGCACCGTCCCCAACAACCAATCGCTGCTCAGCACCGTCCCCAACAACCAATCGCTGCTCAGCACCGTCCCCAACAACCAATCGCTGCTCAGCACCGTCCCCAACAACCAATCGCTGCTCAGCACCGTCCCCAACAACCAATCGCTGCTCAGCACCGTCCCCAACAACCAATCGCTGCTCAGCACCGTCCCCAACAACCAATCGCTGCTCAGCACCGTCCCCAACAACCAATCGCTGCTCAGCACCGTCCCCAACAACCAATCGCTGCTCAGCACCGTCCAACAACCAATCGCTGCTCAGCACCGTCCCCAACAACCAATCGCTGCTCAGCACCGTCCCCAACAACCAATCGCTGCTCAGCACCGTCCCCAACAACCAATCGCTGCTCACCACTGTCCCCAACAACCAATCGCTGCTCACCACTGTCCCCAACAACCAATTACTAATCATTTTTTGTCCTACATGCAGAAGTCTTTATTTCAAACTTCCTTTAGGCTATATTTACAAATAAATAAAGTGAATAAATCGAGTGCTCTGGTGATTTCAATGCACACTTGGCAAAGGTTTGTTTAAGTTTTTAAAACAAAAATGTTATTCTGCATTGTCGTATTCCTGACCGATGAGTTTTACGCATGCGTTTTAGATCTACACACGACTCAGGGAGAACGACTTTTCTTTTTGTGCGTTTAATCGTGTGCGGCGAGAACACAAACGAAAACCGAAGCGCAAACAAACCCAAAAATATATTCAATCCACTCAGGAACCGGACTAATATGTGTGAAAGCTGCCTAACAAGTCTAGATATGCAAATGGCACGGCGAGCCAATGAATATACAAATTAGCACATGACGTCATCTGGCGAACTGCTTGGCGGCGATTTTTTGTTAACGTATTAAAACTACTTTCCCCTGGAAAAAAAAAAAAAAAAAAAGAGTGGACAACACTACGTGTTGCAAAACAAAACCACACAAACTCTCTGTAAGGAGCAGACGACGCTGATGCCCCACATCCCGGGTAAACAGACGCGGCCTCCATTTTGAACAAAAGCTGCCAGGTAAAAAATAACGGTATTGACGGAACTGTGATTGGCATTGGGAGCCACCTGAATCCACGCATGCGCACTAAGCTTTGACCGTGTGATGAGCCAAAACATTAGCTTATAAGCTAACGTTAAGTAGAAATCATTGCTAGCTAAGGTTCAGACGGTTACCCGGTGTGTCGCCGCAGGTGCTGCTTCGGCTCCGTAAACTGCTGCAGCTCGCGTCGTCCTCGTCCGGCAGTTCTTCCACATAGTCGGAGCCATCATCACCACCACCACCATCATCATCATCTAAATGCTCTTCTTCATCTTCTTCATAATCCGCATCGTCTTCAGAGCGGCGGAGAAACTCGTCCTCGTCTCCCTCGGACTGTAAACTCACGACGTCTTCCTCCTCCTCGTTGCTGCTGTCGTGGTCGTCGTAGATTATTTTACTCAGTGTTTTGCGCCTTCCTCTGCCTCCTCCTCCTCCTCTTTTACCCCTGCTGCCTCTGCCTCCTCTGCCCCTCGGTAACGAGCTTCCTCTCCGTCGCCCCCTTTTCGATGGCTGGTAGTTTCCATCCGCCTCACAGCTCAGCGTCCACACTCCTCTGCCTCTGCCTCTCCCCCTGCCTCTGCCTCGGCCGCCTCGACTGCCTCGCGCCACTGCTGGAGATGCCTCATCCTGCAGTAGTCCCCGGACAGCCGGCCTGCCTCTTCTTCCTCTCATATTTAATGTTTTGTAACAGTATATGTGGTACAATACTTAATTACTGTTTTCTCTTTATTTGCAGCCTCTTTCGCGCCACGAGTCATACAGAAAACAAACCTCACAAAAGCACGCAGTTCTCAATAAACTCCGAGTCCACTCTCCTGTAAAGTTGTTTCCAAAAGTCCGACAGAGCAGCGGACTCGATTAGCGGGAGAAAGCTCGAGCGGAATGGCCGGTGTCCCTCTCCGGGTCGCACACAGCCGCCATTTTTCTTCCCCTCTTTCCCTACTGAAAACAGCAGCAGGCCTTCTCCAGCTCGGGCGGTATTTCGTTCTCCGCCCGTATTCCTACAAATCCCGCCTTCCACACGATGATTGGTTGGAACCGTCCCGCCTTCCGCGCCGTCGACTCGTTTTGTCGTTAATCTTGTCCAGTCAGCGGATCGGCTATGAATAATAGCCAATCCTATAGTGCACGAGGCGGAATTCGCCTGAATGCCGGTGGAAAAACAACGCTGAGCGTAGTTGTGCGAGGTCACGTGTCTCGCTCCACAATGAACTCTCTGCGGCGTCACGTGACATCACAAAATTACTGTCCGTAGTAGTGCGCGCTTGTTTGGTTTATTTACATCCACTAGCCACCTGGTTCTGAACTATAAATGAGGCTTATTACAGCTTTTAACATTACGTAACAACTGTTTTTTGCTGTTTGTTTTTAAAAATTATTTTTGCGACAGACACCGTGAAGTAGGTTCACGGAGGGAACATGTCGCAAAGAAATACAGCAGAAGGAAAGATTAACTGCAAATGTTTAACTCCAGCTTTGGCCAGTCATGTGTTCATGGAGCTCGCTTTGTGCACAGGGGCATTGTCATGCTCATCCTAAAACAACTGTGTGCTTCCAGCTTTGTGGTAACAGTTTGGGGAAGAACCACATATGGGTGTGATGGTCAGGTGTCCGCTTACTTTTGGCTGTATAGTGTATGTTGTCTAAAATTCCTTTTCCTCAAAGTCAATAGCTATGTTTCTATCAAAAGTTGCGAATTTAACTTGTGCGCAAAACTGGAATATCGCACAAAACATTTGCGAACAAAGCTCAGTTTCTGTCCAGTGAGTCGAAGAGAGCAAACGCGTCCCTTCCTGATAAACTGGCGGCAAATATCGAAAAGAAAAATGGAATTTGCTGCAGTAGGAGAAGCCACTGTGGGCCTTTTTTCATCCGTAATAAATGACTTGCGTCTCAGAGCGTGCAGATGAAACGCAATAAACGCGGTCGTGTCATCTTGCGTTCGCAGTCGTGCAAGGCAGTTCTGGGAGATAATTATACCGAACCACTTTGATGACAGACTTTGGCTAAGGCATATTTTAGAACGACCAAAAGGACATCGGTCCGCTGGTTAGTCTAGTTATGCCGTTCCATCGTGCCCCAGTTCCGACAGAAAAACACATTGCCATTGCGCCGTATAAGTCGGCCACATGCACTGAATATCCAATCACATCAGTCGATTGCCCAATCACATGATTTGTTGAGGTGAAGTCACATAAATTTTTTGGTAAATGTGTTTCCATCGTAATTTACGGGCACGTCTTCTTATCGGATAAAGAATTTATCCGACTCAATTTAGAATTTCTCAAGACTCAATTTAGAATTTATCCGACTCAATTTCTTGGCTTTTCCATCCAAAAAATAATAATAATTATGCGATATTCCAAAATGCGCATAAAAATAGGTGGATGGAAACATGGCTAATATTCTGATGACTGTTTAAAGCGTCCAGACATTTTGGTCCTCCAAATTCTCACAATAACCTGACAGAATAAGACTTCCTAAAATAGCATTTTATTAGATAAACTAGGACAATTTGTTGCAATAAGTGGTACAAAAATGCCTATTTTTTTTTTCTTTATCAGTGTTTAGAGCAGAGTCTGTAGTAAACCACTCATTAGATCACTCAATATCAAAACTGCAGTCATTCAACTCTTAACACTAAACAATCTGAAATAAGTGTACTTCCTAAAATGTGGACAGCTTGATTCCATTATGCGTTAAAGTCTTCTTCACCATTAAAAGTAGCACAGGATGTTACTTAATTGCCTATTTTTTTTTTTCTTTTCTGCATGAGTCAATGTTCAGACCAATGTATAGGAGTTTAAAACATCTTGGGCCACCAAAAACACATGGCCGTCTGGTCCAAAATCATCTTCGTAATCTTTTATCATAATAATTTGTACAATCGGCCTAATTTCCCTATACGAGCCAGTGTTCATTTCACCGTTTAGAAGATTAAAACATCTCGGGCCACCAAAACAACTCTTTTTAAGCTATAGTCTGAACTAGGGCTGGGCGATTATATTGATATATCAATACCGTGATAAATGATTACACGATACACTTTTCTGAAATATCGTTGGTATGGTGTTGCATTTAAAAAAAAAAAAAAAAAAGTTTTTGATAATTACAAATTAAATGGTACTGAATGGATGCTTTTGATTTGACTTAATTAAAAAAAAACAACAACTTAATATTCGAAAAGTATCGTCAAACTAGTTGAACTCTTGTTTATTTTACTGCTGTTTTGCAGACAGTTTGTTTGCTAAATTAGATATTGGGATATGCATTGTGTATCGTAGAAATGTCCTCAAGTATCGTGATATGATATTTTTGTTGTAGCGCCCAGCCCTAGTCTGGACATAGCTTCATATTGGAAAATGACATTTTCTGCCACATTTGAGGGTACTAGCATTTTAGGCAGTACCAGACTGTAGTGAAATGTTAGGAAAATCAGGAAAATGCTACAGGGAAATTAGAAATTTTCCACAACACTTATTAATCCACTTATTAATGTTCTATAACCACACAGCCCTGACAATAGTGCCGTCTGAAAGCCAACTGACAGGTATGCAAGTTATTTAAGTATTAATAGAAGTATCAGGTACGAGTATTAATCCGCTCGTTCTAATATGTTTCTATAGTAACAACTCATCAGACAGGTACTAACAATTGTATGATGAATGTTCACATAATTTAAGGCTAAAAATAACAATAGACAGATTCTATCTGAACTCAAGGCAGATAAACATTGCTCTGGTGAATCTTTCTGTAAGGAGAAGTTTGTTTAACTTTCATGAAAGAAAAACCTTAGTGTCAGTAATTTGAGATAAATTTATTCCTTTAACTTTTCTCCACACCGGAAGTTCTGGGAATAGAGGACTACGTGGCAAGCTGCATTTTCATCTTATTAAATTAAAAAAAGGAGAGGCTGGTGAGAGAACAACTGTTTATGACAAAAGGGATAACAGGAACTTGCCTCCTGGATGTTTGCTGTAGTGTAAGAGGAATACACTACAAAAACACCTGCTGTTAAAGGAAGACAGTTGACTTTGGCTGGTATCAGTAACTCCTTTCACTTTGGGCTGCATCACACCACCCTGTCATTGATTAGTTTTCTACAGGTGCATCTCAATAAATTTGAATATCATGGAAAAGTCCATTTTTTCCCCCGTAATTTAATTCAAAAAGTGGAACGTGAAATATTTCAAACCTTTTTTTGTTTTAATCTTGATGATTACGGCTTCCAGCTCATGGAAATCAAAAATCCAGTCTCTTAAAATATCCGAATAAAGAATTTATAATGCAGAAATGTCGAGCTGAGAAGATCTCTAATCAGATAATTAACTCAGAACACCTGCAGAGGTTTCCTGAGCCTTTAATCTCTCAGTCTGGTTCAGTACACGACCACAATCACGGGGAAGATGAAAGTAAATGTTGCATTTCATCTGGAAATCAAGGTTCCAGAGTCTGGAGGAAGAGAGGAGAGGAACAGAATCCGAGCTGCTTGAAGTCCAGTGTGGAGTTTCCACAGTCAGTGATGATTTGGGTTGCCATGTCCTCTGCTGGTGTCGGTCCAGTGTGTTTTCTCAAGTCGAGAGTCGATGCAGCGTCTACCAGGAGATTTTAGAGCACTTCATGCTTCATCTGCTGACGAGCTTTATGGAGACGCTGATTTCCTTTTCCAGCAGGACTCGAACCTGCCCACAGCGCCCAAACTACTAGTAACTGGTTTACTGACCGTGGTGTTACTGTGCTCGATCGTCCAGCCGACTCGCCTGACCCGAACCCCATAGAGAATCTCTGAGAGACGCCAGACCCGACAATACAGACGAGCCGAAGTCCGCTATCAAAGCAACCTGGACTCCCAGAACACCTCAGCAGTGCCTCAGGCTGATCGCCTCCATGCCACGCCGCATCGATGCAGAAATTCATGCAAAAGGATTAAAGTCCAGACCGAGTGTCGAGTGAATAAATGAACACATTTTTCAGAAGGTCGACATTTCTGTATTATAAATTCTTTATCCCAATATTTTCAGATACTGCATTTTTTTATTTCCCTGAGACGTAAACCGTAATCAAGATTTAAACAAAGAAAAGGCTTGAAATATTTCACTATGTGTAGTGAATCTATAAAATATGAAGGGTCCACTTTTTGATTACAAAATTTAGAATATCTGACACAATATTAAAAATTTTTGAGATGCACCTGTATAATAGCACGTGGGACCTTATTAAAGCCCATTCCTTATTTCTGTAGTAGGGGAAGCTGGGTGAAGTTGGTTAGGGGAAAAAACCCCACTGGAAGATGTGATATTTTGTAAAATGTAAGCGTGTACCCTCCAGCGATCGGACTGGCAAACTGTTCCTAACACATTCTAGATAAGTCCTAACACAGTACAAAAAAGTCCTAACAAAGTCCTAACACTCATGGGGCAAAACAGGCATTGGTCGAAATGTAGTCACGTGACAAAGCATGTGATTAAAATTTTTAAAAAGACAGCGGGGCCATTTGTTCACAATCCTGACAGCCAGAGAGCTCACAGTGCACTTTATAGCGCTTAATTTATGTTATAAAGCTTTTTTCAAAGCTTTTTTTTTTTTTTTTTTTACCTGATTATAGATACTAGATAACCATCCATGTACTTGAAGAAATATGAATTATATTCATGTCATAAAACCTTCCACGTAAATGGTCCTGTTTAAAAATTTTGAGATGCACCTGCATTATAGCACGCGGGACCTGATTAAAGCCTATTCCTTGTTTCTATAGTGGGTGAAGTTGGTTAGTGGAAACAACAACAACAACAACTGGAAGATGTGATATTTTGTAAAATGTAAACTGTGGATTATATAGTGATGTTTTAATGCTTGTGTTGTAAATGCTGTACTGCACTGCACTGTATTCTGAGCTACACTGTCACAAGTGCCTGGATTAAAGGTGCGTTCAAGTGTCCAACCCATGTTGTTGCTATAAGTGAATAAAAATCAGTTACCCGGACTAACTAAAACATTCCAGTTGTAATGTATATCAACATTCCAGTTGTAATGTATATCAGCATTACTATCACATCTTCATCTAGTTTTCTAAAATTTCGATTTCGTTGAACTTTACAATAAGTATGTAACAATAAAATGATTATTATCTAATCGAATATGACCAAAACAGTATGGCGAAGTGAGGTTGACAAAAGAAGGAAAGTTATGTTATTATTATTATCATTTATATTGTAGCAGAATTCGACTATAATGCTAAAATGTATATCCTAAAATATCTTAACACGTATCGAACGTCTCCGGCTGCAATATTAAGAGTAATAATAAGTTATTTGCCTCTTTAAGGCCATCAGCTGCGGCTGTGCTCAAGTTGTCGTGGCCGAGTGGTTAAGGCGATGGACTAGAAATCCATTGGGGTCTCCCCGCGCAGGTTCGAATCCTGCCGACAACGGTGTATACTTTTCACTCTTTATTTCATGCTTTTATCCAACCACTTACACTATATATACACACACACACACACACACACACACCCCACATTCAGTGATGCATCGTATTTCCAACAACTCTACAAAATAAAACTTAGATATAAATAGGCTAGTTGCACAAGTACAAAGCCATAAACGTTGCATAACAATGTACAACAAACCTATAAGCTGATCATATGAACATCATCAAATTCCTACAATGCTTAGCTATAGTGTAATATTTAATCTATGGCTATTTTTCCTTTAGCCTTTTATCCAGTGACCTGGTTCTGCTCAATCAACCAATTATGCTTTAAAAAAAAAAGTCTCAATGTTATTGTATTTAATTAATCATATTCCATGTCGCACAGTTAACTACTCTTGTTTTATTAATGTACCTGTACATTTAAATACACTGCCTGATATTAATTAAAAACAGACCTTAACGTTTACATGGTGAATTTTGTTCATGCGTTCAAATGTCCACTAGGAGGCGCTAAGGCGCAAGTCTGTACATTCCCAATGCGTGAGAATTTACAGACCTGTGTACGACCACCGGTCACGTGTGAGCTAATGCAGATCGTAATTACTTGAATGATCAGTAATAAGTCTGTATGGTGCAAAAGACCAAGCTGTCGTATATAACTTATCACAAATCGAGTAATTGTACCTTTCGCTCAAATTTTCCCACTGTAATGTATTACCCCCTCCTTTTTATTTATATACACTCACCGGACAATTTAATAGGAACGCCGGTACACCTGCACATTTATGCAGTTACCTAATCAGCCAATCATGTGGGAGCAGCACAATGCATAAAATCATACAGATACAGGTGAAGAACTTCAGTTAATTTTCATATCAAACATCAGAATGGGGAAAATACTGTATATGATCTCTGGGACTTCAACCGTGGCATGGTTGTAGGAGCCAGATGGGCTGGTTTGACTTATTCAGAAACTGCTGATTTCTATCTTCAGGGCTTTAACAGCACAAAATATATCATATACAGAGCTAATACAATAATAATAGTCCTTATTGTGGCATTAAAGGGATAGTGGCAAAAACAAACAAACCATAAAATCAACCAGATCTGCTGCTTTTATGCTCGAGAATTTGTTACAGTACTCCTCCGTCTGACAAGAAAATGCTTTTGACAACAAAATTATAATTCTGTATAAAATACTTCTCTCTCTTTTATATATATATATATATATATATATATATATATATATATATATATATATATATATATATATATATATATATATATATATATATATATATATATATATATATAAATAAAAGCCTGGCTGTCTATAAACAATTGTTTTTCAAGACAACCTTAAATATTTTTGCATAGCATTAAACCGACTGGAATAATTGTATCTAATAAAATAAAACTACAAAATCAACCAAGACAAAACCAGACACTCGTTGTGGGTCATTATCCGGGTTTTATTAAAAAGCATCTGTACATGTCGACTAAAAGAACTCAAGCACCTCTATCGAATACTGGCCCATGTCTTGGGACTGGTTGTATTTTGTGAGTGCTTCCAGGCTTCCTTTGATTTTCCCCAGTTCAGAGTACAACCTCACCTAAAGATGAAAAGAAAAAAACCCCAAAAAACAAGATTTGGACGTAAACACAGAATATTTTGAATTGTTACCAGTTAATAAAAAGTCGTGTTATTGGCAGCTTAAAGGGAAAATGAGATTACAGCTTCAGCTCTGCCTTTTATAAAAGTGCTGACACTTTGTTGCAGACTCTTTCTGTAAATGCTAAATGGTAAGACATCTCACAGAAAACGTCACCATATCAACAATCACACACACTTTTCAATCTGTTTACGCGGAGCGTCCGTCATACAAGAGTCTCTTTTTCTTCGATAACATTAGAATGAGCGCAAACGCCGTCTGGAAAACTCTAAACAGGTTTATTACTTTATAAAAAAAAATAAATAAATAAAATATATACACAATATATATATATATATATATATATATATATATATATATATATATACATACAATATATATATATTTTAAGGGTTGTGGGAAATGGAGGACTTACCTGTGATCTCACAAACTTGTGAAGGCTGAAGAGCAAGCTCTTAGCTTCAGAAGCCAAAACCAGGACTGCGAAGTGAGCATCGAGCAACAAGCAAACCCAATCCAAAACCTACAAGAATAAGAAGTTAAACACGTGTGAATATTAAATGCCTTAACAAGCAGTTCAAATTGTTCACTTGCAATGAGTTCAAAACCTGATGAATAAATAAATTCTCTCTGCTCAGGACGAACAAGACTGACTTACACTTTTTAATACAAGATTTATTAGGAATCTGTTATGCTGGCTTTTTTTTTTTTTTTTTTTTTAAATACATCTTGAGTTAGAACGTTCCCTTTAATTACTCAATGTAACATCGTGATTTAATGAATGTAATAATTCAAATTTCAGTGCTCTCAGACAAAACCATAAACAGTACAACGTGCAGTGAAATGCTTTTTACGACTGTCCGGGGACATGAACACAGAATTTAAATTAAACAGAATTTACTAGCATAGACGTAGAAGAAGAAAAATAGAAAATGTAGTATTAGGGATATAAAGGTTTGGACTATATGATGAATAAAGTGCAGCTGTATGTGCGATACAATGCTGTGCAACATCGAGCAGAGGTAGTTGTAGTGAAACATATATAATAATTACTCATAAATATGGGATAATGTATATTAAGGGGAATGTAGGGAGAAAAAAAAAAAATCAACTGCTAAGAAAGACACTGCACAACAGTGACTTCAGTCCTACAGCTGACAATAATAATGAATTACTCTCTCATTTATAAGATTTTAATAAAAAAAAAAAAAAAACACCCACAATTTGATTAAGTTTAATACGACGAGTTGAAAGAAACTGAAGCAAATCAGACCTGATTTACGGCTGGCATTCGTAAGGTGCGGATCTGAGAGTGAGCGTCTTGAGAATATTTCAGGTACAGGAACCTCAGGTACTGCAGGAAGAGCTGAACACACAGAGACTTATTAACGCAGCGCCAAAAACAAAACACGCACACGGGAATTGCTTTAGGGTCTTTTCACACCTAATACTCCGTTTGCAAAATTGACTTTTTGAATTGAATTCACTTTTTGTTCTTTTGCTATTTGGTTTGGTTTCACACTGCAAACTAGAAATCAAAAAAAAAAAAAAGAAAGAAAAGGAAAAAAAGAGAGGGGTGTGTGTTAATCAGCATCGATAACAAATTGCTGGAACTGTCGGTTATCGTGAAAAATTCACACCAATTGTTTTTCCGGCTGCGTCCCCTGTGGAGCGGCTGAGAAGGGTCCGCTGTCATTATACAGTACGAGAGCGGCCTCTAGAGGCGAAATAAAAACCATCACTGACTCATTTTGTTGTTATTTGAAGTGTTTTTTTAATTAATTCAGTTTGGATGTCTGTATTTTTGTGTGTTATTTGCAGTGATACTTTTTGGTTCAGTTTGGATGTATATATATATCTCTTATTTACTTTAATATTTACTAACAGTTCATATATTAATAATTTCTCATTTAAAAAAAATGTACAGTAAATTTTCATGGTACAATCAGTACTGTTTATTTTTGTAATAAAGTTGAGCAATACTTTACTTTTAAATGTTATGTTTCCATTCAGTATCGATTTTATAAACGATCGGTTGATTAATCGGTTATCGTCACGTACTGCCCAACTTAGTTATCGTATCGGTAAAATCCACTAATCGGACGACCTCTAGTGTGTAGCGCTGAAAACATACTTGTAAAGCAAAAATACAGCACCAGAAAAGAAAAAAAGAAAGAAAAAAAAAAGTGCCAACATTTATAAAGTGTGAGTAGAAATTGCAAAAATGACCAGAGCATGAACACCACAAAGCTGACGCTCAATACATGATCAGATTTATTTATACAATTAACTAATTTGGTCCAAATACCAGAACACATGGCACTTCTGGAGCACTACAGCTCTGTACTTTGGCTCAGTTTAGCATCTCAAATCTCACACCAGTTATTTTGGGTCACATCACGATTCATTAAGCGCTGCATATAAAAGCACAATCGGGTTCGTGTACTTACTATAACCTGTGCCACGCTGAGGTCCTTTATATGGGGAAGGAGAAGATTGTCGCTGTATGCCGTCTGCAAAATCTCGTTTCTAACAAACAAGTCAAGGAAAGACGTTGTGCATTTACAATTTTAAGTCCATGTTGCTACGTTTTGCTCCATCTCACTTTTGAAATAAGTGCACGCGCTAAGATTCTAGTATCACAGTCATTTTCGCTGTTCTTGATTATCATGTCCACACAAGAATGTCTAATTAAATGCACATAATCCAATCTCTCTCCATCTATCTCTGTGTGTGTGTATATAAATAAATAAATATAACGTCATCCCCCATCCCTGCAAACACCCCACCCTCCACATGAAGTGAATGAAGGCGTAAAAGGTGTGCCACTGTGGTCAGGATACAGTAGTGCCCCTTTGTGTAGTCCCACAGGACAGCTCATATTCAGAGCTGTGTCACTGCGGGGTTTGGAGTCGAGAGCCGGGGTTTCCGAGGGAACGTCACAGCTTTCCTCATCCGCATTGGGAGGACCGAAGCCATTGTGCTGGTCTGAGTCAGGGCTCTGAGTGAGAGACTTCATGAAGAGCAGACTGTCTGCCTCCAGATCCATGTGCTCCAATTCCGTGTCTGGAACACTGGAGAGAGAGAGAGAGAGAGAAAAAGATCGGATCAGCTTCCACTACATGTGCATCAGGCCCATACCACTGAACAGAAACCTCGGGACAGACCCAGGACCCGCGGGAGAGATTATATCTCACAGGAAAAGCGGAATGAAAATGAACGAATGAGTGAATAATAAGTATGTTCGTTACTGCAGTTCAAAATACATCCGGTAGGCAGCAGCGACGTTTCAACAGCATTAATCCACGATACCGCAAGTGAACTGATGAGATGAACTCGAATGATGTATGAAATTACAGAGTTGTTTTCGAGTCTAAAGAAATAAAACGCAAATTCCCGTGTACAATGTGGCAACATATGAAGCGTGGTTAAAATAAACAAACAAATAAATAAATAAACCCCCCAAGCAGCTGTACAATAGTGACAGAAATAAAACAAAAGGTACGATTTAAAAGTCTAAAGTCTTGTACGTGTTAACCTTGCACCTGTCCCGCAACATTTGTGCGCTGCTTTGTACCTTTGTGCTTTCCGTTCGGCTTTCTTAAGGTATTAATAATAAAAATAATGTGTCTGATTTGGTGTAAAAATATTGATTCTGATTAGGTATGTCAGACCATGCTGACAATATTAAAAACAGGAAAGAAAAAACATAGTGGAGTAGGCCGTCCACTGAAAGTCAGGGGTGAAAAAAAGGCAACCGAGAGGCTGAGGGTAACGCTCAACATGATGCTACCACAGCCATGCTTCACAACACTAATATATAATGAATCTGACTAGCTTCTGTTTTTAAGGCGACTGCAGATCACCTCATACGCAGTTATGGATTACACAAATGACTTGGGTGGTGGGAAAAAAAAAACCATGGATGGTGACTCACCTAAGGATCGTTTTGAGACAGGCACAGGTAACAGCTTCAGGAATATCAGGGAAGAGCTGCAGGCAGAACTGGCAAAGGCAGAAGTCGCTTTTCTCTAAAGCCAGCATCAGCAGGTCAGGACACACGCTACACAAAAACAAAAGACGTGGTCCGTGCTGTGATGAGCAGAACTTGCCACATCCAACAATATTTAAAAGAACAAAGTAACCATGAATTAAAAGTGTCTGGGGAAAGGGGGGGGGGGGGTCTTCTCTGCCACTCATTCTCACCTGTGGCACAGGTAGTGTGTGTCGACCAGCTGCAGTAGGGCAGCGTGTGGGTAGAACCCTGGTTCTGCTCGACACCGCGCCACCAGTTCACACGCCAGTCTCCCGGCCACGAGATGCAACACTTCCTGCTCCGCTCCACTGAGAAACTCCTGCATCCGTCTCTCCACCTCCTGCACGCTGCACACCTATAACACGGACACGGACGTGTTACAGGCCCACACGCGGCCAGGCGAGCAGGACAAGAGCTCAAGTATACGCTCGATATGGATGCAGTCCAATGCAGCACTAGGCTTAAGGCCAAATCTGAAAACTGGTGTATTATTTATGCCTTGAATACAATAAGTATCATGGATTTATCTTTCAGAAACTTTCATTAGTTACTGTATCAGATGAACATTACCTTGATGTCCTCCACAAGCTGCTCGACTGTCAGGCATGACTGGTTCTTTGAGCTTGCCTTCTACAGAGGAAGTAGAGAATCAGAAATTAATTCATCACAGGAATAGACCAATTCACCCCCACCTGGCAACTCTGCCCAATAACACGCCTCCTCTGATACACATGAAGCCGACCAATCACAAACTGCTGCACAGCAGAGCTGCAAAACACACTCAGAGGAAAGTGCTATCGGCGCTCTTTTACATACATGAGCGTAGAGGCCGACCAATCGACCGGTTCTGCCAATTAATCAGCACCGATAAATGATTGCAGGAACTGTCAGGTATCGGCAAAAAAAACTATCCACACTGACAGTTTTCCTCGGTTGCGAAGCGGCTGACAATGGTCCGCTGTCATTATACAGTACGAGAGCGGCCACTAGAGACTAAATAAAACTGTCACTGACAAATTTTTGTCGTCTTATTTGAAGTGGTTATTTTTTAAATTAGTTTTGGAGATGTTCATTATTATATATTTATTTGGAATGTTACTTGTTGGTTCAGTTTGGATGTAAATCTTTAATTTACTTTAATATTTATTAATAGTTAATATACATTTTCATATTAATTTTATTTTTAAAAAGTACAATACATTTTCATGGTACGGTCAGTACTGTTTATTTTGTAAACTATAATATATAATAAAACAAAAAATATATTTACTTTGAGTGTTCTGTTTTCATTCAGTATCACTTTGAATCGGTGACAACGTGATTGACAGAGAGAGAGAAACAGACAGAGAGAGAGACAGACACAGAGAGAGGGAGACAGAGAGAGAGACAGAGAGAGAGAGAGAAAGACAGACCGTGAGAGAAAGACAGACCGTGAGAGAGAGAGACCGTGAGAGAGAGAGACCGTGAGAGAGAGAGACCGAGAGAGAGAGAGACACAGATCGTGAGAGAGAGAGACACAGATCGTGAGAGAGAGAGACACAGATCGTGAGAGAGAGAGACACAGATCGTGAGAGAGAGAGACACACAGACCGTGAGAGAGAGAGACACACAGACCGTGAGAGAGAGAGAGACCGTGAGAGAGAGACTGTGAGAGAGAGAGAGAGACACAGACCGTGAGAGAGAGAGAGACCGTGAGAGAGAGAGAGACCGTGAGAGAGAGACTGTGAGAGAGAGAGAGAGACACAGACCGTGAGAGAGAGAGACCGTGAGAGAGAGAGAGAGACCGTGAGAGAGAGACAGACCGTGAGAGAGAGAGACAGACACACAGACCGTGAGAGAGAGAGAGACACACAGACCGTGAGAGAGAGAGAGACACACAGACCGCGAGAGAGAGACACACAGACCGCGAGAGAGAGACACACAGACCGCGAGAGAGAGACACACACAGACCGTGAGAGAGAGAGAGAGACACACACAGACCATGAGAGAGAGACACACAGACCGTGAGAGACAGACCGTGAGAGAGAGAGACACAGACCGTGAGAGAGACCGACCGTGAGAGAGACCGACCGTGAGAGAGACCGACCGTGAGAGAGAGAGAGAGAGAGAGAGAGAGAGAGACACACAGACCGTGAGAGAGAGACACACAGACCGTGAGAGAGAGAGAGAGACACACAGACCGTGAGAGAGAGAGAGAGACACACAGACCGTGAGAGAGAGACACACAGACCGTGAGAGAGAGACACACAGACCGTGAGAGAGAGACACACAGACCGTGAGAGAGAGACACACAGACCGTGAGAGACACACACAGACCGTGAGAGACACACACAGACCGTGAGAGAGAGAGAGACACAGACCGTGAGAGAGAGACCGTGAGAGAGACAGACCGTGAGAGAGAGACACACAGACCGTGAGAGAGAGAGACACACAGACCGTGAGAGAGAGAGACACACAGACCGTGAGAGAGAGAGACACACAGACCGTGAGAGAGAGAGACACACAGACCGTGAGAGAGAGACCGACCGTGAGAGAGAGAGACACAGACCGTGAGAGACACACACAGACCGTGAGAGAGAGAGAGACACAGACCGTGAGAGAGAGACCGTGAGAGAGACAGACCGTGAGAGAGAGACACACAGACCGTGAGAGAGAGAGACACACAGACCGTGAGAGAGAGAGAGACACACAGACCGTGAGAGACAGACCGACCGTGAGAGAGAGAGACACAGACCGTGAGAGAGAGACACACAGACCGTGAGAGACACACACAGACCGTGAGAGAGAGAGAGACACAGACCGTGAGAGAGAGACCGTGAGAGAGACAGACCGTGAGAGAGAGACACACAGACCGTGAGAGAGAGAGACACACAGACCGTGAGAGAGAGAGAGACACACAGACCGTGAGAGAGAGAGAGACACACAGACCGTGAGAGAGAGAGACACACAGACCGTGAGAGAGAGAGAGACACAGACCGTGAGAGAGAGACCGTGAGAGAGACAGACCGTGAGAGAGAGAGACACACAGACCGTGAGAGAGAGAGACACACAGACCGTGAGAGAGAGAGAGACAGACAGACCGTGAGAGACAGACCGACCGTGAGAGAGAGAGACACAGACCGTGAGAGAGAGAGAGACACAGACCGTGAGAGAGACACACAGACCGTGAGAGAGAGAGAGACAGACCGACCGTGAGAGAGAGACAGACCGACCGTGAGAGAGAGAGAGACACACAGACCGTGAGAGAGAGAGACACACACAGACCGTGAGAGAGAGAGACACAGACCGTGAGAGAGAGAGACACAGACCGTGAGAGAGAGAGAGACACAGACCGTGAGAGAGAGAGAGACACAGACCGTGAGAGAGAGAGAGACACAGACCGTGAGAGAGAGAGAGACACAGACCGTGAGAGAGAGAGAGACACAGACCGTGAGAGAGAGAGAGACACAGACCGTGAGAGAGAGAGAGACACAGACCGTGAGAGAGAGAGACACACAGACCGTGAGAGAGAGAGACACACAGACCGTGAGAGAGAGAGACACACAGACCGTGAGAGAGAGAGACACACAGACCGTGAGAGAGAGACACACAGACCGTGAGAGAGAGACACACAGACCGTGAGAGAGAGACACACAGACCGTGAGAGAGAGACACACAGACCGTGAGAGAGAGACACACAGACCGTGAGAGACACACACAGACCGTGAGAGACAGACCGTGAGAGACAGACCGTGAGAGAGAGACCGTGAGAGAGACAGACCGTGAGAGAGAGAGACACACAGACCGTGAGAGAGAGACACACAGACCGTGAGAGAGAGAGACACACAGACCGTGAGAGAGAGAGACACACAGACCGTGAGAGAGAGACCGACCGTGAGAGAGAGACCGACCGTGAGAGAGAGAGACACAGACCGTGAGAGACACACACAGACCGTGAGAGAGAGACACAGACCGTGAGAGAGAGACCGTGAGAGAGACAGACCGTGAGAGAGAGACACACAGACCGTGAGAGAGAGAGACACACAGACCGTGAGAGAGAGAGAGACACACAGACCGTGAGAGAGAGAGAGAGAGACACACAGACCGTGAGAGACAGACCGACCGTGAGAGAGAGAGACACAGACCGTGAGAGAGAGAGAGACACACAGACCGTGAGAGACAGACCGACCGTGAGAGAGAGAGACACAGACCGTGAGAGAGAGAGAGAGAGACACACAGACCGTGAGAGACAGACCGACCGTGAGAGAGAGAGACACAGACCGTGAGAGAGAGAGACACACAGACCGTGAGAGAGAGAGAGAGACACACAGACCGTGAGAGAGAGAGAGACACAGACCGTGAGAGAGAGACCGTGAGAGAGACAGACCGTGAGAGAGAGACACACAGACCGTGAGAGAGAGAGACACACAGACCGTGAGAGAGAGAGAGACAGACAGACCGTGAGAGACAGACCGACCGTGAGAGAGAGAGACACAGACCGTGAGAGAGAGACACACAGACCGTGAGAGACACACACAGACCGTGAGAGAGAGAGAGACACAGACCGTGAGAGAGAGACCGTGAGAGAGAGAGAGACACACAGACCGTAAGAGAGAGAGAGACACACAGACCGTGAGAGAGAGAGAGACACACAGACCGTGAGAGACAGACCGACCGTGAGAGAGAGAGACACAGACCGTGAGAGAGAGAGACACACAGACCGTGAGAGAGAGAGAGACACACCGACCGTGAGAGAGAGAGACACACCGACCGTGAGAGAGAGAGAGACACACAGACCGTGAGAGACAGACCGACCGTGAGAGAGAGAGACACAGACCGTGAGAGAGAGAGAGACACACAGACCGTGAGAGAGAGAGAGACACAGACCGTGAGAGAGAGACCGTGAGAGAGACAGACCGTGAGAGAGAGACACACAGACCGTGAGAGAGAGAGACACACAGACCGTGAGAGAGAGAGAGACAGACAGACCGTGAGAGACAGACAGACCGTGAGAGACAGACCGACCCAGACCGTGAGAGAGAGAGACACAGACCGTGAGAGAGAGAGACACAGACCGTGAGAGAGAGAGACACAGACCGTGAGAGAGAGAGAGACACAGGCCGTGAGAGAGAGAGACACACAGGCCGTGAGAGAGAGAGACACACAGGCCGTGAGAGAGAGAGACACACAGGCCGTGAGAGAGAGAGACACACAGGCCGTGAGAGAGAGAGACACAGACCGTGAGAGAGAGAGAGAGACACAGACCGTGAGAGAGAGAGAGAGACACAGACCGTGAGAGAGAGAGAGACACAGACCGTGAGAGAGAGAGAGACACAGACCGTGAGAGAGAGAGAGACACAGACCGTGAGAGAGAGAGAGACACAGACCGTGAGAGAGACACAGACCGTGAGAGAGACACAGACCGTGAGAGAGACACAGACCGTGAGAGAGAGAGAGACACAGACCGTGAGAGAGAGACACACAGACCGTGAGAGAGAGACACACAGACCGTGAGAGAGAGACACACAGACCGTGAGAGAGAGACACACAGACCGTGAGAGAGACACACAGACCGTGAGAGAGAGACACACAGACCGTGAGAGAGAGACACACAGACCGTGAGAGAGAGACACACAGACCGTGAGAGAGAGACACACAGACCGTGAGAGAGAGACACACAGACCGTGAGAGAGAGACACAGACCGTGAGAGAGAGACCGACCGTGAGAGAGAGACACAGACCGTGAGAGAGAGACACAGACCGTGAGAGAGAGAGACACAGACCGTGAGAGAGAGAGACACAGACCGTGAGAGAGAGACCGACCGTGAGAGAGAGACCGACCGTGAGAGAGAGACACAGACCGTGAGAGAGAGACACACAGACCGTGAGAGAGAGACACACAGACCGTGAGAGAGAGACACACAGACCGTGAGAGAGAGACACACAGACCGTGAGAGAGAGAGACACAGACCGTGAGAGAGAGAGAGAGACACAGACCGTGAGAGAGACAGACCGTGAGAGAGAGAGACACACAGACCGTGAGAGAGAGAGAGACACACAGACCGTGAGAGACAGACCGACCGTGAGAGAGAGAGACACAGACCGTGAGAGAGAGAGAGACACAGACCGTGAGAGAGAGAGACACAGACCGTGAGAGAGAGAGACACAGACCGTGAGAGAGAGAGACACAGACCGTGAGAGAGAGAGAGACACAGACCGTGAGAGAGAGAGAGACACAGACCGTGAGAGAGAGAGAGAGACACAGACCGTGAGAGAGAGAGACACAGACCGTGAGAGAGACAGACCGTGAGAGAGAGAGACACACAGACCGTGAGAGAGAGAGAGACACACAGACCGTGAGAGACAGACCGACCGTGAGAGAGAGAGACACAGACCGTGAGAGAGAGAGAGACACAGACCGTGAGAGAGAGACACAGACCGTGAGAGAGAGAGACACAGACCGTGAGAGAGAGAGAGACACAGACCGTGAGAGAGAGAGAGACACAGACCGTGAGAGAGAGAGAGAGACACAGACCGTGAGAGAGAGAGACACAGACCGTGAGAGAGAGAGACACAGACCGTGAGAGAGAGAGACACAGACCGTGAGAGAGAGAGACACAGACCGTGAGAGAGAGAGACACAGACCGTGAGAGAGAGAGAGAGACACAGACCGTGAGAGACACAGACCGTGAGAGACACAGACCGTGAGAGAGAGAGACACAGACCGTGAGAGAGAGAGAGACACAGACCGTGAGAGAGAGAGAGACACAGACCGTGAGAGAGAGAGACACAGACCGTGAGAGAGAGACACACAGACCGTGAGAGAGAGACACACAGACCGTGAGAGAGAGAGACACACAGACCGTGAGAGAGAGAGAGACACAGACCGTGAGAGAGAGAGAGACACAGACCGTGAGAGAGAGAGAGACACAGACCGTGAGAGAGACCGTGAGAGAGACACAGACCGAGAGACAGACCGTGAGAGAGAGACACACAGACCGTGAGAGAGAGAGACACACAGACCGTGAGAGAGAGAGAGACACAGACCGTGAGAGAGAGAGACACACAGACCGTGAGAGAGAGAGAGACACAGACCGTGAGAGAGACCGTGAGAGAGACACAGACCGAGAGACAGACCGTGAGAGAGAGAGATACAGACCGTGAGAGAGAGAGAGACACAGACCGTGAGAGAGAGAGAGACACAGACCGTGAGAGAGACACAGACCGTGAGAGAGACACAGACCGTGAGAGAGAGACACACAGACCGTGAGAGAGAGAGAGACACAGACCGTGAGAGAGAGAGAGACACAGACCGTGAGAGAGAGAGAGACACAGACCGTGAGAGAGACCGTGAGAGAGACACAGACCGAGAGACAGACCGTGAGAGAGAGACACACAGACCGTGAGAGAGAGAGACACACAGACCGTGAGAGAGAGAGAGACACAGACCGTGAGAGAGAGAGACACACAGACCGTGAGAGAGAGAGAGACACAGACCGTGAGAGAGACCGTGAGAGAGACACAGACCGAGAGACAGACCGTGAGAGAGAGAGATACAGACCGTGAGAGAGAGAGAGACACAGACCGTGAGAGAGAGAGAGACACAGACCGTGAGAGAGACACAGACCGTGAGAGAGACACAGACCGTGAGAGAGAGAGACACAGACCGTGAGAGAGACCGTGAGAGAGACACAGACCGAGAGACAGACCGTGAGAGAGAGAGATACAGACCGTGAGAGAGAGAGAGACACAGACCGTGAGAGAGAGAGAGACACAGACCGTGAGAGAGACACAGACCGTGAGAGAGACACAGACCGTGAGAGAGAGAGATACAGACCGTGAGAGAGAGAGACACAGACCGTGAGAGAGAGAGAGAGACACAGACCGTGAGAGAGAGAGAGACACAGACCGTGAGAGAGAGAGAGACACAGACCGTGAGAGAGAGAGAGACACAGACCGTGAGAGAGAGAGAGACACAGACCGTGAGAGAGAGAGAGACACAGACCGTGAGAGAGAGAGAGACACAGACCGTGAGAGAGAGAGAGACACAGACCGTGAGAGAGAGAGAGACACAGACCGTGAGAGAGAGAGAGACACAGACCGTGAGAGAGAGAGACACAGACCGTGAGAGAGAGAGAGAGAGACACAGACCGTGAGAGAGAGAGACACAGACCGTGAGAGAGAGAGAGACACAGACCGTGAGAGAGAGAGAGACACAGACCGTGAGAGAGAGAGAGACACAGACCGTGAGAGAGAGAGAGACACAGACCGTGAGAGAGAGAGAGACACAGACCGTGAGAGAGAGAGAGACACAGACCGTGAGAGAGAGAGAGACACAGACCGTGAGAGAGAGAGAGAGAGACACAGACCGTGAGAGAGAGAGAGAGAGACACAGACCGTGAGAGAGAGAGAGAGAGACACAGACCGTGAGAGAGAGAGAGAGAGACACAGACCGTGAGAGAGAGAGAGAGAGACACAGACCGTGAGAGAGAGAGAGAGAGACACAGACCGTGAGAGAGAGAGAGAGACACAGACCGTGAGAGAGAGAGACACAGACCGTGAGAGAGAGAGACACAGACCGTGAGAGAGAGAGAGACACAGACCGTGAGAGAGAGAGAGAGACACAGACCGTGAGAGAGAGAGAGACACAGACCGTGAGAGAGAGAGAGAGAGAGACACAGACCGTGAGAGAGAGAGAGACACAGACCGTGAGAGAGAGAGAGACACAGACCGTGAGAGAGAGACACAGACCGTGAGAGAGAGAGAGAGACAGACCGTGAGAGAGACCGTGAGAGAGAGACAGACCGTGAGAGAGACCGTGAGAGAGAGACAGACCGTGAGAGAGACCGTGAGAGAGAGACAGACCGTGAGAGAGACCGTGAGAGAGAGAGAGACACAGACCGTGAGAGAGAGACACAGACCGTGAGAGAGAGAGAGACACAGACCGTGAGAGAGAGAGAGACACAGACCGTGAGAGAGACCGTGAGAGAGAGACAGACCGTGAGAGAGACAGACCGTGAGAGAGACCGTGAGAGAGAGACAGACCGTGAGAGAGACCGTGAGAGAGAGACAGACCGTGAGAGAGACCGTGAGAGAGAGACAGACCGTGAGAGAGAGACAGACCGTGAGAGAGAGACAGACAGACCGTGAGAGAGAGAGAGACACAGACCGTGAGAGAGAGAGACACACAGACCGTGAGAGAGAGAGACACAGACCGTGAGAGAGAGAGAGACACAGACCGTGAGAGAGAGAGAGACACAGACCGTGAGAGAGAGAGAGACACAGACCGTGAGAGAGAGAGAGACACAGACCGTGAGAGAGAGAGACACAGACCGTGAGAGAGACCGTGAGAGAGACCGTGAGAGAGAGATAGACCGTGAGAGAGACAGACCGTGAGAGAGAGACAGACCGTGAGAGAGAGACAGACCGTGAGAGAGAGACAGACCGTGAGAGAGAGACAGACCGTGAGAGAGAGACAGACCGTGAGAGAGAGAGACACAGACCGTGAGAGAGAGAGAGACACAGACCGTGAGAGAGAGAGAGACACAGACCGTGAGAGAGAGAGACACAGACCGTGAGAGAGAGAGACACAGACCGTGAGAGAGACCGTGAGAGAGAGACAGACCGTGAGAGAGACCGTGAGAGAGAGACAGACCGTGAGAGAGAGAGACACAGACCGTGAGAGAGAGAGAGACACAGACCGTGAGAGAGAGAGACACAGACCGTGAGAGAGAGAGACACAGACCGTGAGAGAGAGAGACACAGACCGTGAGAGAGAGAGACACAGACCGTGAGAGAGAGAGACACAGACCGTGAGAGAGACCGTGAGAGAGAGACAGACCGTGAGAGAGACCGTGAGAGAGAGACAGACCGTGAGAGAGAGACAGACCGTGAGAGAGAGAGACACAGACCGTGAGAGAGAGAGACACAGACCGTGAGAGAGAGAGACACAGACCGTGAGAGAGAGAGAGAGACACAGACCGTGAGAGAGAGAGAGAGACACAGACCGTGAGAGAGAGAGACACAGACCGTGAGAGAGAGAGACACAGACCGTGAGAGAGAGAGACACAGACCGTGAGAGAGAGAGACACAGACCGTGAGAGAGAGAGACACAGACCGTGAGAGAGAGAGAGACACAGACCGTGAGAGAGAGAGACACAGACCGTGAGAGAGAGAGAGACACAGACCGTGAGAGAGATTGAGACACAGACCGTGAGTGAGAGAGAGACACACACAGACCGTGAGAGAGAGAGAGACACACACAGACCGTGAGAGAGAGAGAGACACACACAGACCGTGAGAGAGAGAGAGACACACACAGACCGTGAGAGAGAGAGAGACACACACAGACCGTGAGAGAGAGAGAGACACACACAGACCGTGAGAGTGAGAGAGACACACACAGACCGTGAGAGTGAGAGAGACACACACAGACCGTGAGAGAGAGAGAGACACACACAGACCGTGAGAGAGAGAGAGACACACACAGACCGTGAGAGAGAGAGAGACACACACAGACCGTGAGAGAGAGAGAGACAGACCGTGAGTGAGAGAGAGACAGACCGTGAGTGAGAGAGAGACAGACCGTGAGTGAGAGAGAGACACACACAGACCGTGAGAGAGAGAGAGACACACACAGACCGTGAGAGAGAGAGAGAGACACACACAGACCGTGAGAGAGAGAGAGACACACACAGACCGTGAGAGAGAGAGAGACAGACCGTGAGTGAGAGAGAGACAGACCGTGAGTGAGAGAGAGACAGACCGTGAGTGAGAGAGAGACACACACAGACCGTGAGAGAGAGAGAGACACACACAGACCGTGAGAGAGAGAGAGAGACACACACAGACCGTGAGAGAGAGAGAGAGAGACACACACAGACCGTGAGAGAGAGACACACACAGACCGTGAGAGAGAGAGAGACAGACCGTGAGAGAGAGAGAGACACACACAGACCGTGAGAGAGAGAGAGACACACACAGACCGTGAGAGAGAGAGAGACACACACAGACCGTGAGAGAGAGAGAGACACACACAGACCGTGAGAGAGAGAGAGACACACACAGACCGTGAGAGAGAGAGAGACACACACAGACCGTGAGAGAGAGAGAGACACACACAGACCGTGAGAGAGAGAGAGACACACACAGACCGTGAGAGAGACAGACACACACAGACCGTGAGTGAGAGAGAGACAGACCGTGAGTGAGAGAGAGACACACACAGACCGTGAGAGAGAGAGAGACACACACAGACCGTGAGAGAGAGAGAGACACACACAGACCGTGAGAGAGACAGACACACACAGACCGTGAGAGAGACACACACACACAGACCGTGAGAGAGAGAGAGACACACACAGACCGTGAGAGAGAGAGACACACACAGACTGTGAGAGAGAGAGACACACACACAGACTGTGAGAGAGAGAGAGACCGTGAGAGAGAGAGAGAGACCGTGAGAGAGAGAGACAGACCGTGAGAGAGAGAGACAGACCGTGAGAGAGAGAGACACACACAGACTGTGAGAGAGAGAGAGACCGTGAGAGAGAGACCGTGAGAGAGAGAGAGAGACCGTGAGAGAGAGAGAGACACACAGACCGTGAGAGAGAGAGAGACCGTGAGAGAGAGAGACAGACCGTGAGAGAGAGAGACAGACCGTGAGAGAGAGAGAGACACACAGACCGTGAGAGAGAGAGAAGGATTTCTACACTATGTCTTACAGTCCTCCGCGTAGACAATGTCCGGCTCCTCCCCTGCGTGTGTGTCTGCATCTGCATTGCACTCCCATGAAGCAGATCATTCCAGGACGGCACGAGCGCTGGACCCTTGCTTTCTAAATGAAAGAAAACAAACAGGAGCTTATTATTACCGCTGTAATCGCACTTATTAACTATAATAAGTCAATATTTTAGCCCACCAGTCATTTGTCTAGCAAGTTCATTTTATTTTAGCTAAGGCTCTAGATGCGTTTTATTTGCATAATGGACAATCTGGCTCAGTTGCTATGTACATCACGAGCAGAATAATAATAATAATAATAATAATAATAATAATAATAATAATAATAACAACAACAACAACGTGTCATCTTCAGCTTCATGTAGCTGTTGTGGTGCAAACTGACAGCAGGAGGTGTAACTCAGAATTGAAAATGTTCTAACCTTCTCTGCTACATTCTGAAACCGTCAGAGTAGACATAAGAACAGCGATGTTGGTACAATAAGTCTGAGTTGGCACTAATGTGCAGTACCGTTAGCGCTGGTCTGTTTGAGCTTCCCCACGGCGGTGGCCAGAGATGACTTCTGACACTCGAAGGGAATCACAGAGAGCGTTTTCCCGTGACACACGAACAGCTTGTTGGAGTAACACCACATCTGTACAGACAAGACAGGAAACACACATCAGCCACCGGAGAACACCTCAGATTTAAGATCTTCAGTGCACCTGATTATTCTACACACCAGCCCGAGTGTAAAGGGTTTGTGCGTCGCAGTACATAAATAAATAAAATAATAAACCTGTGAGGTCAACGACACTTTCATATAATGCCCATTAAAAAAAACAAACAAAAAAAACAACTATAACTATACGAAAAGGAATCAACATTTAATAAAACGTCAAATCAGCCACTTCCTGGTTTCAGTTTGTACAAATCCCAAAAATTGGGAAAAAATGTTATAAAAATATATCACGATACACACATTTCCAAACCACAAACTGAGACAATTTACTATGGTGATACTGATATTATATCACCATACTGACCAGTGTATAAACAGAACAGTCTGAACAGAGCTTTATAGTTCACAGTATACACTGTGTGTGTGTGTGTGTGTGTGTGTGCGCGCGCAGTACAGGTGTGTCTGACCTGGCCATATATCCTGCCTGGAAGCTCTCGGGCAGCCTGTAGAGTCTGAAAGTGTGTGTTCCACAGACACAGGAAATCTACAAGAACCAACCAGATCAAAATGACAACAATGATCTAGAACACAGTCAATGAACACGTACTAGATTAAGCGATTCTCTGAAAAACATTGCGTTAAAAAAAAAACCTACATATTGAGTGTGTGTGTGTGAGAGAGAGTGAGAGTCTGGTACCTTTCCCAGGTCCAGCTGATGGATGCGGTACTCCCACGACAGCCATGTGAGCCTGGTCGAGAGGCAAGAGCGAGGCACAGCTCAGCTCTCCGTCTCCAGCGGGCAGCTGTAAGAGCAGAGAGCGCGGCAGAGCCTGAATTTCTTCAGCTGGTGCAGAAACTGCAGGTCGAGCCACTAGAATGCTCTCGTACACGCCGCCGCTACGCACTGAGGAAAGGAGGACCAGTCAGTACTAGTACAGATGAAGAGCTGAAGTATTTCTGCATTACTATTTGAATGTGCTGTACTTCCAGTGACTCACAAGTCTATGGAAACTTTATAAAAACAAACAAACAAACAAAAAAACACGACATTTACAGTATACTTCCCTTTTTTATATATATATATATATATATATATATATATATATATATATATATATATATATATATATATATATATATATATATATATATTGTGCCAACTTTCCAAATGAACACAACTACCAGACCCTCTTCACTCTTCCTACAACATTATGTTGTTCCCTACGCAGTAAGCGTACAAGTGAACAGGAAGCCAGTTTGAATTCAGACAGACTGTTAGGTGAACAGTGGTGTGGGTTTGATTGCACATGCTACAAAAATAATAATCATTTAAAAAAATAAATAAATGAATAAAATAAAGCTAAATTCCAGTGACAAGAAAATGTTACTGTGCGAAATTAATCGAAAGAACACACTGAATATTTCAAAAAAAAAAAAAAAAAAAAAAAAAGTTATGATTTTCCTTCTCTCGAGTATCTTGCACGAACACAGTGGAGCATTACTGCTAATGTTCACACCGTCTAATAAATAAGTATATTCCAAATGCAGCCCTAGCCCTTTACGTAATAGGGGTGTAACGATCAAATAACCGACATCCCTAGTGCATAAACATCGATGCATGCGTATTTTAAGATGGATATTTGTTTAAACACTCGAATTCCAGCCGCGTCCCAGACGTACACCGAATATAACCTAGCGCCATGAACGATCAAGAAACGATCTGAAGTTACAAACAATTCATGAATATGGAAAAAGGATGTTACTGAAGCACCGAAGAGTTCATTTTTTTCGTAATTTAATCCCAAAAGTGGAACTTTCATATTTTCTAGATTCAATACACATAGTGAAATATTTCAAGCCTTTTCTTTGTTTAAATCTTGATTACGGTTTACGTCTCAGGGAAATAAAAAAATGCAGTCTCTCAAAATATTCGGATAAAGAATTTATAATACAGGAATGTCGACCTTCTGATGTTCATTTATTCACTCGACACTCGGTCTGGACTTTAATCCTTTTGCATGAATTTCTGCATCGATGCGGCGTGGCATGGAGGCGATCAGCCTGAGGCGCTGCTGAGGTGTTCTGGGAGTCCAGGTTGCTTTGATAGCGGACTTCGGCTGGTCTGTATTGTCGGGTCTGGCGTCTCTCAGAGATTCTCTACGGGGTTCGGGTCAGGCGAGTCGGCTGGACGATCAAGCACAGTAACACCACGGTCAGTAAACCAGTTACTAGAAGTTTTGGCACTGTGGGCAGGTTCGAGTCCTGCTGGAAAAGGAAATCAGCGTCTCCATAAAGCTCGTCAGCAGATGGAAGCATGAAGTGCTGTAAAATCTCCTGGTAAAATTTACTTCCATCTTCCCCGTGATTGTGGTCGTGTGTACTAACCAGACAGAGATTAAAGGCTCAGGAAACCTCTGCAGATGTCTTGAGTTAATTATCTGATTAGAGATCTTCTCAGCTCGACATTTCTGTATTATAAATTCTTTATTCGGATATTTTAAGAGAGTGGATTTTTGATTTCCATGAGCTGGAAGCCGTAATCATCAATGTTTAAGAAAAACATTGAAATATTTAAATACTTCACGTGTAATATATCCAGAATATACGAAAGTTCCACTTTTTTTTTTTTAAAATTCAATTACGGAAAAACCCCCCAAACTTTTCCACGATATACATGTATGTGAAATTCTACACAAAAATCCTACCATGGTGTAGGAAAGATTTCTTTTCTGCTTTGTTTTGTTGAACGTAAAAATGTCAAAGCTTTATATTTCAAAAGTCATAGTTTACGTTCATCACGGTTGAAATGTATGATTTCATAACAGTTCCTTTACGACACTGGCCACTCCATACATATACATTAAATAAACGTCTCCCAACAAAAAACTTCACCGCGTCGATGATTAAACATTTCTTTCTTTGTCAATTAACACGTTTGTCTAAATCCGTTTATTATTATTAGGCTCAGACTATGTGAAGCGTCCATTGTACACGAGTTGGTACTCCAGAAAAAAGGAATAATGTCTTAAAACAAGCGCATTAATATAAATCTATAGTTCATGTTAGAGCGTGAACTACTGTCAGAGTAACAAATTGTACACTGGCAGTGAAATGGAACAGAAATGAGACGGAAGGAGGACAGAGTACACCTAACAATAAGCGAGGACGTGACGATGAACGAAAGACGACGGACGGAAACTTACACAGATACAGCAGGTGTATGTTTCCGTCTCTGAAGGTTGCAGTGTAACCGAGGGGAGCTGACACTCCGGGGTCCGTCTCCAACCTGTGCTTCGATAGAGTGTTAGGACTGAACCTTTGGACATACAGGAAGTGTTCTCCTTTCTGAAACACATACACACACACACACACACACACACACACACACACACACACACACACACACACACCTGTCTATATCCTAGGGAAGTCCAGTCAATAAGTATGTTTACATGGACAACAATAATCCGATATTATCCCGATTATTAAGAAACTAGCATGTAAACAGCGATTACTGATGACCGACTAAAGTCATACTCGAAGTAAACACAAATGGAATTAAAACACGTGGAGTATTCCTATTGTAGTCGCATTATTGACGTGCATTACAGACATGTACACATCTTAAATCACACTATTAACATCATGTGGGAGTTTTCACCGCATTTTGCGACAGGACACGATCACACACGGCAGCGCTCAACCGTTTGACGGCAAACGAGAGCACGGTCGCGTCCCAAACCGCGTACTTACCTACTATATATGTAGGCGACATACATGTATCTCAGCTACTATATAGACGGGAAATACAGCCCACGGCTTCAAGCAGTCGTCTATCCGCACGTATAGCATGACAAATAATCTACTACGCTTGAAGCTTTCGTAAAATTAAAAATAAAAACACCCAAAACTGTATACGGTACCATAACGAAGACGAACTGTACGTTGATGCGTGAAATTCTGGAGGGGACGTCGGACGGCGTGGCGCGGGGACCTAATGACATGCGCCGTTAATCGATCCCGGTTCTATTACAGGAAAGGAATATTCTAAAAGCGACTCATGTGAACACCTTAATCACAATATTGTCTTATTCAGAATAAGGTCAATAATAAGGTCAATAATTAGATTACTGCTGTCCATGTAAACGTAGTCATTGTTATCCAAGGCACACATTAAAGAGCGCTAACAGAAGAGCTAGTTAGCAACACATGACTCATCTTGGGGTAAGTGGGGAAAGTAATAGTTAATCTGTGATCTGATGAATATACTTGACTGTGTGTGCGTGTTGTACCTGTTCTGTACTGAAAAGAAGGATGAGCCGCTGCTCCAGCCGCACCGCTGTACTCCACCTGCACACAAATCAAACAGCAGGTTTCACATGCGCTGCAATAAAAGCAAACAAAACTCCACACAGGTTGCGATCACATCGTGTGTCTTTATCGCTCGGCGCTTCTGATGTCACTCGTGAAGAAAAGCATTTACAGTTTCGTTACGCAAGAGCTAACGGCCAGGAAAGTATCCCGTTTACACCGCATCTACTTCCTAGTGTTTACACGTGCACAAATGGGTTGCTTCCTCATGAAACAACGATATGAAAATATCAAACACACTTTCATCAAAACTACACAGTTGTGCCCAAAAGTTTGCACACCCCTCGCTAAATCTTAATACTGTTAATAAAATAAGAGCGATCATAAAAATCCCATGCTGTTTATTTAGTGCTGTCCTGAATAAACTATTTCACACAGCAGATGTTTACATACAGGCCCCAAGACAAGATAATAGCTGAATTTATAAAAGAAATTTTTTTTTTCGAGATTTTCACCAAGTTTAACCAGGCACACTGTGTCTTGTCTCACCTGATGACCTCCTCCTGTGACAGCACCTGTTCTACGGGCTGCTGAGGAGCGCTGAGGAGCGCGTCGAGGAGTCGAACAGCACCACGCTGAAACAGCACGACCGGCGTCTGCCCTGGGGCTGAATGCACTCTGTATATCTCAGCTGATACCTGACACACACACACACACACGGCTTGTTTAGAACAGGCAAAAGAATAACGAGCAAATTTTCATAAACTCAAGCAAGCCTTCCTTATACATCCTTATTATTACACTCTAGATACGGTTCAATATCTGACATTAGAGCGGGAAACACACTTACTGTTGCCTTGAAGGCTTTGTCGAGACCGACGTCTTCATCTTTCCAAACTCTGATGACCTAAATGAGTCACAAAGAGACAAAAAAAAAAGACAGACTGTTAAGGGAACAACTGTTTATAGCTGCAATGATGTAAGTGTTAACACAAACTCACCTGTCTCATGGATAATCCACAACATAAAAAGTTAACTACATTATCAATAACAGAATGATGTTCCGTTCATTATTCATTAAAAAAACTCAAAAAAAAAACCACACTGGGACGCGCAGTTATGGGGAAACGATCAGCGTTGTGGTGTGGTAGCTCCTCACCGCTTCGCTTCCAAGAACATCCCACTCAAACCAGGTTTAATTCCCTACGTGTTCCGTTAGCCCCTCTACACTTACCTTCTCGTCTATAACGACCACATATTCGTTCGTCTGTGTGTTATAGACAGCAGGACAGGACACACGCTGACCCTGCTTCACTGCCCAGCTGCCCAGCGGCTTCTGATCGGAAACCTGTAAACAGTCAGCACAGAGCGGGATTAATGCTGGTTCAAGTGCTCCATGACACAGTCCTGTTATTACCGAATAACAGAAGCAGCACTGAAATCACTGAAGAAACGCAACAACAACAACAAATAAACATGACATTATCCTTGTCTTGATCACGTCGGAGTATGACGTGCTTCAATCGTTCACGACATTACATCTAAAGCACAAGCCGTGATGTCATGACGAACTAGAGCTGTTAAAGCCGGCCGGACAGCAGTTATTACTCGTCACGTTGTACGAGATGGAAACAATATACAATAAACTCGCGGCTGAATTCTATCGCTTTACGATAACCTGTTCAACATGTCAGATTACACAACCTACGGAGAAGAAAATGACTACGTGATTAATCAGCGAGTTCCCGCTGCATTTCGTCCTCGGCATAAATACTTCACGCCTGAAACTTGTCGTCGATCTATAGGTCGTATTTTTTAAAGAAACTCCATTGTGTTGACTCGAATAGCAATAAACCAAAGGTTCTCAACCTTTTTTTAACTAAAGCCCCCCCCATATTGGAGGAGAACAAGTATAATGATTATCTATTCTATATAAAATCTATCTATATATAACCTAATCTACAATCTGTTTTTGATTCACATATAGTTTTTTTTTTTGCTTTTGTACTTTTTCTAAATAACTTTTCGCAAATTTGATAAAACTATATAACAGACAGTTATAGAACACGGATGATCGAAAATGTTTCTGAACACTATAACTACTTTGAACAAGAGAACTAGGCTGTAATAACCTGGACTATCTTACATGTAAAACCTGTTGCATTACATTCGTCTCGCGTTCTAAAATCGCATATGAATGATGTAAACAGGGACAAAGGGCGCGTCTTGTTATCCAGGACATCGTTCAATCTCCAGCTCTCAGCCCCTCACTGAACAGAGCAGACGCAGAGAGAGCCGTGCATGCAGGACAGTACTGGTGATATTTGGAAAGTTGCTACGGTTTGTCCAAAGTGTCACTAAATTGGCAGCACTGGTCTGCACTGACAGCTACATAAAAGTCAGGCGAAGCTCCGCCTCTCCCCAGCAAAAAGAAAATACAGAGGGAGAGGGAACGTGGGGTTTTTCATTCATGCACATTCTATTCTATTTACACTGAGTACCCAAATTATGCCCGGTCTCTGTTTTTTTCTTGAAAACAATCTGCACCCCCCTTCAGATCTCCTCCCCTGGTTGAGGACCACTCCCATAAACAATGGTTACCGTACGCACCGCAGCAGACTTTTAAAAATGGTGGTTGAAATAAAATGCAGCTTGCACTCAATTAAAACAGCATGTTCAGTGCCCAAGCCCGACCGCACCAACGTTCCTGGCTTTTGAAAAAGTACCACCTTCCAAGTAGAGGACTTCGCGAGGACTAAATATTTTACCGGAAATTTAACTCAGACCCCGGTCCCTGCGGTGGAAACACACTCAATTCCTCCAAAAGTCCCTAGTTCCTGGGGAAAGTTGCTGCGGTGGAAAAGAAGCATATGATATAAAGCCTTCATGGACAGGGCTCTATCGGTTTCTCAGTTTCTCGTCTGATTATCTTCAGGAGAGAGGACAAACACACAAGTCGATGTGTACAGCTGCTGTAAAATAAGCGAGAACAGGAACTAACTTGCTTCGCAGACATCCGTACATGGTTAACTTAAAATGGATTAAAAAAGGCACATTGTGTCATTCATTAATTTAAAAAGAGGCAAACTGCTGTGGTGTGTGTGTGTGTGTGAGAGAGAGAGAGAGAGACCAAGCACGCGCGCACACACATATCACTAATGTAATTGCTGGGACCGCATCACACCACTCTGTCGCTGATTATTTTCCTATAACCATGTGACTCAGTGTTTTACTCCATACCTATAGTGATCTGAAGATCTATCTGTATGGTGTAGTTTGAATCCTGGTAGTGTTACAGTGTGTATGGAACTCATACTAATGCTTATCTGGGATTCAGCCAAACGACGTAGAACTTAGCTAGTTTGCTAAACTAAGCTAGCTAACTAGTCAAGCTAACGTTAAACCTACGAAAGGCTATTAAAACTAACTTTACTCTGTGAAAGACGTGTCCTTCACCCTCCATAATGAGTTTATGTAAAGAGTAAACAGCTTTAACATGAGGCTTTCTGCGGTCGGGGTGGTGTTTACACGCCGAGTGAGCTAGCTAGCTAGCTAGCAAGCAGCGCGTGCCGGGTCGGCGTTCCACGCTGCCACGTGTGTGTTTCCGCGGTGTGTTTATTACCTTGTACACGGTGACCGAGCGCGCGCAGTCGGTAACGATCACACGGTCCTCGTCTCCGTCTGGTTCGATCCCCTGGATCCCCGAGTCTGAGAAATTCTGCGCTGGCGCGAGCCCGCATAGCGTGTATGCCTCATACAGCGCCGCCATGTTTCTGACCGACACTTAGAAAACATCGCGAGATGACACGACGAGATGACACGAGCCAATCCGCGACCGCGTTGTGAGCCGAGAGTGCGCTGGTAGATAATCACACTGCCACCTAATGTCTTGGAGGATATGTTGAAACGATGCACGGATTTACAGAGCATTTTCCTATTTGTGTATATTTTTTGTCTATGAAAAAATTATATATATAAAAAATATATCATCTCTGCAGCATGATTTGCTCAATTATTAATATAAATACTTATGCACTGAATTGCTTATCCAATTTGTTTATATTTACTAAACGAATGTTTTTTTCCTCACCAAAAACAAATCATCAAAGCTTTCATAAATCACACCAAAACATGATGTAAAATGTGTTTCGGTCTTATGAGACCAACGTAGAACTTTTTGAGCATAATTCTAAAAAGCTATGTTTGATCACCCAAATAACACCATCCGCACGGTGAAGCATGGTGGCGGTAGCATCATGGGCTGTGGCTGCCTCTCTTCAGCTGGGACTGGTGATCTTATTCAAGATACAATACTAGGAATCGTGGATAGGTGCAAATACCGGTCTCTTTCTCTGTTAGACAGCTGAAGATGATAACCCTTCCAACATAACCCAAGGCGCACACCCAAGTCAACAAAAGGAATAAACTTCAGACGACGGTGGTTTTGGAGTGGCCGAGTCAGAGCAGTTTGGAATAAAATGATCAAATCTTATCGTGCGATGTTGGTAGAATCTTACCCCAAAAGACTGCATGGTGTTTTAAAAGAAAAAAAAGGTGCTTGAAAGAAGTTCCACGACATCACATGAAAAGGTGGAAAAAAGATCAGACACGATTTCTCTGTGCAATTGTATTATTATTTTTTTTACAATCACAAAAATCTCCCATTTTAACAGGAGTGTGTAGAATTTAAAAAAAATAAATAAAAAAATAAAAATCTCTGTAAATTGCATGCACAAAAGAATTCACTTCGCTTTTTGTTTCCGTGATGAAGTTGTGTATAGCAGATGTAAGGAATCCGATCCTCTATGCAGTGGAAGAGACCTGTGTCTTGCCAGATAATATCGACATTTGGTTCAAGTTCCTCAGCTATCCGAGCTGTAGTACTCTGCCCTTAGCTCATCATTTTACCAGTAAACTCCCCCAAATGAATAAACGTAATAAGTGAAATATGCTGTTCGTTGATTAAAATAATCAATAGATTTATTCATTTGTAAGAAACATTCATGCAGGAAAATCACATCATTCTCCACAATGACACGAGCAACACAAGCTACATCATAGCAAGTCGGTTTTTATTTGCTACAAGATTTAGGAAAACAATAATTACAACGAATCAGAACAAAAATATACAGGAACCTAAAGAGGCCAAAAAGGACGGCACTTGGTCGTGGATGAGGACTTTATTAGGGAGGAGGCTGCCTCGGTATTAGGCAGCATGACATCACCAGAAATTCACGGATAAAATTAAAGGAAAAAGCTTGGTCCTTTAATTTAGGCCTGAACGACAAAGCAAGACTTTAGGAATGAAAAGGAAAAAAAAAAAAAAACTAATACTTTTAGAACTCTAACTTTAAAAAAAATAAAAACACTAAAACTGGACAATATCCAGAACTGAAAATTTCTAACGTCATGGCTTCAGATTTAATGCAAACGTCTGAACAGAAAGTTCAGGGTATTTTATTTATTTATTTATTTATTTATTCAAACACGTCATTTGGACAAATAATTACTTCCCAAAATATTTAACACCCAGTATAGTCATGGACATCTTCAAAAAGATCACTTCATCACCCTGCTTTTTTGTTTCGACACACAGAGGCTGCAGAGCGGAACTGAATGTGGATCTGTGTACTTCAGGAAAGCAGCGTTTATTCAAACTTCTTGTTTTGGACGGATTTACAGGAACGCATGTCGAGTTTCAGCCGACGCCCTCAGGGGAGTTTCAGATGACCCATCTCTGAAATTAGAGTCAACATCTTGTATCGTTTTACTATGATTAATCGACATGTGCTACACATCCGAGGGTCCCATTTACTTTTTTTTTTCCTTTTTAAAAACAAACATTAAATGTCTGCTCAAAGCAGCTACATCACTGACTCTGTAGTTTGAGTGCACGTCGATCACTGATCACGCAACGTCTTTTTATTTTTTTAAATCAAAAGGCAAATCCCCTCATTCTGATAAACGTTGCTCAGTGACACAGGTAAACTTTTTTTGTAAATATTGTGAAATCTTGTGAGATCATAAACCAAATTTTAATTAAAAAAAAAATCAGAATTATAAACGTTATATGGAAATCCATATGCACCTCATAATTTTGGGGCAACGTGAACACGTGGGTAATGTGACAGTTAAGACTTCAGGTATTGTGATCCCTCTAATCATCAAGTAATTTCATTACAATTAGATGTAAACTTTCATTAAGTACTAATGCCTTTAACTGTTAGAGATCTATAGCAGGGCTGATTCGACTGACAACTAAATCACCTCACTGCTACTGAGAGAACAGGCCACAGAGGAAGTAAAGAGCAAACCGCAAAACATCAAGACAAAATCAATACTTATCAAAACGTACAAAAATAAAAATCCAAAAAAACAAACAAAAAAAACCCCCAAAAACAAATAGTCTACTATTTTTTTTTTTTAAACGTTTTTCTTCTATGTTACGCTACCTCTCTAAGCATGAAATTTTGCAACTTGAAGCAAGGTTCATTTCATCTGGCTTATTTTTGTTGACCATCCAGGCATTCGCGCAGAGCAGCGTTCGCAGTTACAACTATTCAAGCAAGAAAAGTTCAACATAAATGTTCCATTGACAAGCAAAAACAAAAATATCTATATTCCAAACGGTTCACTTCATGTCCACATGGCAAATCTTTAAAAAAAAAAAAAAAAAGTCTGAAACTGTACAAAATAATATTTACAAATCTACTTCAAGCAGAAGCACAATGTCGGGTTTGGATAGAAACCGTTTCCCGGCGTCGTGGTGCAAAAGTACATCGTGCTCTGCTGAGGTTTAACTACGTATTTAACAGATGCAAATACACAGGAAAACGTTCTGAAAGCGCCGAATGGAAACCGCTGCGAAGCCGAGAATATCGGAACGGACACGTGCCGAGCGAAAACGTGTGCACGACGACGATTACGACGTCATCACGATCTCGTCTAGTCTGCTCAACAGAATTATTGGATTCCTTTACTGCCTTTTGAATCTTAGACTTTATGACCTCGATACTTTTTGGCGCAACTGCTGCCTACTAAAGCGCGTGCAACGAGCATAGTGATGATCTCACCACGGGTCGTTCTGGTAAACGCGCGGTTAAAGCCGTGGCAACAATTTCAGCAAGAACTTGACCAGAAAACGGGCCAGGTGTTCGCTCGTCCGGTTTGCTGCGGCAAAACTACCACGCACCGTTAATCTATTAACATCGGGGATTTATTAATATTGTGCGAAGGATGTGTTGGAGTGCAAAATTCTTTTTAAAATCAATCACTGTATCCATGCAGAGAACTCAAACCAGCAACGTTCTGTATCATAAACATCGCTCGTCCTTGTTTTACTTAAACTGCTGCTAATGTTATTCATTAGGCTTCACACTAGAACTATAATACATAACCACTGGTATATTAAATAAATAATAATTTAAAAAAAAAGACAGCACAATATTGCTATGAACACATTAAAATATAATTCTATGTAGCAACACAGCTAGGCAGCATTTATGACGAAGTCTGCGATTTAGAAGGCAGTAGAAGGGAAGGTGTCCTCTATGGTTTCTTATTTTGGACAGTAGGTTAAGAAAATAGTCCCTTCTCTTTTAATAGACATGACTCGAGCCATTTAACAATCTCTTACCTACAAGATCATGCCCCTAAAACGGTTCTGAAAAGATGACGAGAAAACACAAAGGTGCAGACAGTGATTTTGAGATCAGACCACGTGGTTAAAAAAAAATAAGTGCCGAGTAGATTCTCCCCCTAGCTCCATGTCAGTTGTTTCGTTTCCCCATAGTTTACAATCGTAGTGCATTCAGAAGCTCGAATGTTTGGTTTTAGATTGTGATTTTAGGAAGAACACTACAAGCGGGACCGCAAATTGTTTTGACAAGTTTACACATTAAAATCTAATTAGTTTGAATTTAGTTTTCAAAAACAGTTCGGTTCAAAAATCACCGACTGTACCTTTAACCCTTTAAGGGAAGACAAAACTGTACACCTTGAGGGCTCATCATTTGACCTTAATGACCACTGGTGTACTTGCAAGGGTACGATAAATGTTCTTGTGGCTTGGTGAACTAAAACGTACATACAGCAGGGTTGCCAGCGTCACATTAATTACGCCAAACCGGGCAAGCTTTGGAATGAGGTTGCGGATGGTGGATTTTATGAGGTTTAAAAGCTGTCGGGGCCACCAAGATCTCGATTTAAAGCATATAACAACTGGCGTGTGGTGGTGGTTCTGGCACACTATGGCTGCCGTCGCATCATCCAGGTGGATGCTACACACTAGTGGTGGTTGAGGAGATTTCCTCCGCCCTCATACTATGTAAAGCGCTTCGAGTGTCTAGAAAATGTAACAGTAACGTACTAAAATCGGAATTAAGTCGAATCAACTTCTGCAAACGTAGGCTACGGTAAAAAGGACAGGCATGCAGTGTACATATAAATGTACATTATAGATATGTTGCAAATCAGAAATATGTGCACACTAGGGTGCTCATGCAAAGACCTAGAAAAAAGAAGAAAAGGGTGTCACCCTCAATGTCCAAAACAGTTTCAGGTTTTTAAGACAACCCTGCTGTATGGGAACTTTTTGTTGACGACGGTGTCCTTACTAACTGTGGTCATTTCAATACAAACACTGATAATATCGTAAACCGTGATGAGTTTCAATTACCATGATGTAAAAATTTTATATCAGCACATGCCTAATACAAAAATTTAATGTGTGAAAATTCACCTCTGTAGCCTATTACAACCCCCCCCCTCCCCCAAACATTTAAACTGAACTTCAAAACTAAAGACTACTCCCTAGATCAGATAGTTTAGGACGGTATTAGAGATTAGCAGCATAGTCAAGTATTTTCTTCTTGTGTCAAAATCGGCTCTGGGTGCAAGCGGTAAAATATAATTCGAGGTGCTTCACACTTCCTCCCAGTCAGTAAAGAAATCGAGATAAACGAAAAGGACAATATTTTCAAGAATGTTTAAACATGGTAAAGACATCTGTATCTGTAATAGAGATCTATAGATTGTATTTACACGTACATGCAGAGGCACTGTCGGAGCTGCTGTTTCGTTCGGAGCATGCTCAGTGCACGTTCGTCTATATCTCAACATTGAGCTGAACACAATCAGCAGTCCCTGCCTCTTAAATGCATATACACAGGACTTTACAGAGCCTGTGAACAGTCCATGCAGCTTTTAATAAACCCCGTCTACAATTTAAGGGAAAGCAGCAGCTAGATCAGAAAGCGGTTTAAAAAAAATTTATGAGTACAGCCAGGTACAACCATGTCCAACCATGTCCTTGGGTCACATTTTTGTTTCTCTTGACTTTCATTGCCTCTAACCAAGAACGTGCAGAAACTCGGCACAGAAACGGATCACAAAACAAAAACAAACAAAAAAAAAAAACACGGCATTGTTTTCTGAAGGTATTTCCATGTTCACTGGTATTACGCTAAAAGCTGGAGGCAAAACCATCAGGTATCCAAGGACACCAGGAACGGTTAGACATATCGACTTCATTCAAACGTGCGAACGTTCTGCAACACCGATACGCTCGCTTCAATAATATTATGTCCTACTTTTGATTGATATAACAAAAGGAAAACAAACAGCAAAATCCAGAAAATCTACATTAACTAACATTTTTTTGTATTGATTATAACATTACGCCCCGCTAGATTGTCTACCCCATGCTCCATGAGCGTCCGTCACCCCTCTCGTGGTTGATGGTCAGATTGTCATACAAGCTGCTTCCACACTTTTTGGACTAAAACCTCAGGTTATTTTGTTGCACTGGCTGCACAGAACTTCTATTAAGCAGATCTACGACATCCATTAAGACAAATCTGGCTTGTAAGGACAAACCCTGGAATCCTGGATGGCTGTGTTATTGGAATATCTGAGAGGACGTTGTATATTTCCTGCCGTGGCTTTGGAAAGGCTGGCACCAATGAAGACCTGAGAAGCATTTTGATTAGGAGGATTTGCATGCGTGTGAATATGGACAAAATGGAAGTGAGTAGTGCGTAAAAAGAATTTAAACAGGAAAAAAAAACCAAATCAATAGTGGAGTCTAAATGTCTGAGATCATACTGAAAATCTGGGATTTTTTCTTCTTTTAAAACTAAAAAAACCTACGTTTTAGAAGTTTGAAAATAAAAGTTGCTGAACTTGTAATGAAAAAAAAAAAATGCATCTTTGAGTTATTTATCTTCCACGATGTTGTGAGATGCCATTGTTTAACGATGCAGTTTGTAATTTTAATTTTCTATACCTATAAATCACTGAATAATAAAAAAAAAACCACCAACAAAAAAAAAAAAAACACCTTTACAATATTGACATAAAATAGATCTTACAATTTTTTTTTTTTTTTTTTTTTTTTTTTTTTTTTTTAAGGTTTCCGTTGACATTTCTCCCCCCTGCGGGGCCCCTACCCGGGCTCTGTTATAATGACTGACATTTTTAACAGATGGGTGGAGCCAGGAGGAAGAAAAAGGAAGAAATGTCAATCTTCACATTATAGGTGGAAAATAACTCCAAAAACTACAAACTTATTTAAGATGACACTTCGTGTTAATTCATGATCCTAATCAGGGATACCTGCTTTGTGGTTGCTAAGGCAGCCATATTTAAGCCACAACGGGTAGTCAACTAATATTAAATTATTTCATGATGATATGATGGGAGAAAAGAAGTTTTTTTTTTTTACAACAAGCCTTCATAAGTAGCCGTTAGGATCCTTTTTTTTTTTTTTTTTTTTTTAAACACACACAAAAAAAAAAAATCACAATAACTGAATGCAAGTTATTTAATATTTCTGATGTTTCCAAATATGAGAAAATATAAAGTGTTGAGTCAGAGGCTAGCTTGAAGAGAGGAAGCCCATTTACAGACTGGAGTCTTGTAGAAATTTGCAACTTGAAGGAACAAGTGGAAGGAACCAAGTAAGTGAATTGTATTTACAAAATCCTGATTGAAGGAAGAAGTCACAAGGAGGCGTGGCACAGACCCGATCACTCCGTCTGGTCGGACGCAGGGCTGGGAGAGGCGCGGTTAGGGGTTGCATCAGGCACCGACGGGCCGGGCTCAGGCAGAGTGAGCGTTTCAGGGGCGGATTTCTTGCGAGCGCGCTCTTTGGGAACGGAGAGGAACTCTGGGGCGTCGGTGTAGACCGGGGTGGATGGAGCACTGGCCGGGTTGCTGGGAGCTAGAGATGAGAGCGGTGCCTCACCAACGGAAACGGACGAAGGGAACATGCCGGTCTTCTGGTTGGTGGCCTCCTGGGTCCTACGCTCAAACTCTCTCACCTCATCCATGGTCATGTCTTTAAAAAAAAAAAAAAAAAAGAAAAAAGAAAAATAAATATTCAAATACAGATAGGAGTATGCTTTTTGTGGAATGTATAGATTTCATGGAATAAATCTATACTTTATATTTTTCATTGAAACCTGATCACTGAACTTTTATGGTGGTGTTTTTCTTGATGTTGCATTATTTTCGCCACTGATGATCCAATTTTCACATTATAACTACAGCAGTAACAATAACCAAACAAAAAAAGGCAATTAAAAAGCAAAAGCATTTAAACCTAAAAAGCACTTCATAAAAGTTTAGGGTCCTAATAACATCTAAAAATGACAGCTACATTAAACAAAGGAAGTGATGTCAGAATGCATACAGGATTATGGAGCTGGATGTTCAAGAAAGTGGGAGGGTCTGGGATTTTATTTCAGGGGAATCCGTGTACTCTGTGTATATAAAAAGTGAATAAGGGCTGTGAAAGGTGGATCTCGCTAAGGAAGAAGATATTTCAAAAGAAATCCACACGTACGCTGACTTTGTCAAGGATCCCTAAGCCATCCAGAGATGGAGATGAATTGGAGGAACGCTCTTGCTCCTCAAGGCAAACTTTAATGTTGGTTTTCTCATGCATTTGCTTCTCATACTCCCGAACGTCCTCCAAAGCCATATCTGCAAAGGCAGGGGGAGGGTGGGGGCAAAAACCACGGACATCTTCAGTTAGGAAAACTGAGGGCAGGTCTTGGTGGTGTCATAGGGTTAGGTTTTGGGGTCAAAGGTCGAACCAGAAGCATGAGCGAGGAGGATTTTTGGTGCTTGTTAGTCAGCAACTCGGGTGAGAGGATGTTAAATCTAGCTTGGGATCAAACCGTGGGATGGGCATCAGTGAGACAACTCTCAAATGACTTAAAAGGAGAGAAGGGAAGAAGAAAAAGGAGAACTGGACAAAGAGATGGCAAACCTGAAGAAGTGCATATTTACCATCCCTTAAGTTCAACTGACGAAGTTTAATGCAGAGAAAATAAAGGGCAACATTCCCAGGCAAACAAAAATTTATAATAAGTGAAACTTCAAAGACAAATTGAGGCACTTACATGCAAGAGATTGAAAGTTAATATTCAAAGAAGGAAAGAGCAACATTACAAGCCATTTCATGTTACAATATGGTGAGAGGGGCAATTCCAATTCAGCATCAGCCTTATCTCATTGCACTTGCCTCCCATCACATGACCCAACACTGAAACAAGCTGCTATTTATACTCAAATGTTTAACTGTGACGAGGTTTTAAGGCCATATGCACGATTAGTATAATGCTGCCCTGCTTGAAACGTACCGATCCACTCATCCACCCAAGCAAAGGCCTGTCTATGGCCCAGCAACAGCACGTCCCGCACTACCTATAGGATAAGGAAAGGAGAACAAGGGGGGGTGGGTGGGGGGGGAGACACCCAATGTTAGATTAAAATGAATATTCAGATTGCCTTTATTTAGAAAGCCATAATTAAATAATAATAATAATAATAATAATAAAAAGGTGAATACATAGAAGTTTGTGGTACAATTTATCATTTAATAACTACAGACATATTTTAGTGCCTGGTTTAAATGACCTTGATCTACATTTGAAAATTGTATTTATTTACATTTTAAAAAAATGTAAATGAACTCAATTCAATTGATATAAAATATGAAATTCAATTTCAGCCTGATCGATAGCCATGTACGTTTTTAATAAAACATTTGATGGGAAGAAAGAGGGGGGGGGGGGGGGGGGGGGGGGGGGTGGATCACGAAAGGGTCTTGTACCTTGTGTACGTACTGCTCCACGCGTGTCTGGAGGCCCCACACCTCGAACTTTACGGTGACGAGCTTGTAGGAGCACATGATGGGATTCTGTGTGTCCCGCCAGCCTTCCTGCAGCATGCCGCGAGAGGTCTTCTCCGATTTAAAATGGCGCAGATCCTGCACATAGACACGTTTTTACCGACACTTAGCTCTACTACTGGTTCTTAGGGTGCATGTCGGATTAATCTGTAGAACGGGATATTACAACAGCCTCCTTCCTAGCTTTAATAATATTCCGGCTTACAAACAGGCTTCTGGCATTTTGGAGGAGGTGGAGCCGAGCATTAAATAAACTGTGACTACTACATGATTGCTATATTTGTTTCTTCCTAGATCTAGATGTCCAGAACTGCTCAGATCTCCATAGCTCTCTCCACCGATTAAACACTTCATTATGTTATGTGGCATCCTCAAAGCTTATAACTGCTCACCTCCGACTCCTTGTAGTAGCGCTCTGGAATCTCATCGTAAGCAATATCTACGAAACACACTTCTCGCTCCTGCTCCTTCAGCTCATTTTCAAAGATCTGTGCACACACAATCGATACACAAAGGAAAGAGTGAAGATGGGGAAACTCCAAGCAGAAGAGAACGAACACAGTATATAGTACATTGGTGTATTAAAGTAACTGGGGCACGTAGACAGTAACTAAGAAACATTTATCACTGTAATTACAGTAAAACGCCCCGGGCTATATCTGATTAAACCATTCCATTTAGTCCGAATCATGACCTTGATGAAGACATTGAGCACCTCAATACTAGTATTGAAATTACAGCACGCTCGAAAAAAAAAAAAAAAAAATCCTGGGAAATGTATAAGAAATCTGACAAAAACAAGTGTTGAAGCAGATCACCCAGATATAGCATACACAAATTTGGATTGTTATGAATTTTACCCTCTAACAGTAGCACGGCACAATGCATTTTAAGAACTGGTACGTCCTTAAAATGGTGTAATGCATCCATCCCTTTTCTGTACCGCTTTTCCTACACAGGGTCGCGGGAGCCTGGAGCCTATCCCAGGCGACTCGGGGCACAAGGCGGGAGACACCCTAGACGCAGTGCCAACCCATCGGAGGGTGCAGTCAAACATACTCACACGCTACAGACAATTTGGAAACGTCGATCAGTCTACAACATGTATTTGGACTGGGGGAGGAAACCCCCAAAGCACAGGGAGAACATGCAATCTCCATGCACACAGGGCGGAGGTGGGGCTCGAACACCTAACCCTGGAGGTGCGAGGCAAATGTGCCAACCACAAAGCCACTGTGCCTAAATAGTGTAATAAATATTATTTTGCACATTTATTGCAGGCTCTTGTTAATTTTGTTGTGGTTTATCGGCATTTAACTGCACTAATAAAACAGCCTAAATAAAAGAGCAAGGTCTTGAATGAGTTATTGATTCAATAAGGAAGAGGCGGCTAGTCGACCACTTATGTCTGAAGAAGCTCCAGGAAACAACCGTGGTGCACGTCAGTAAGAGTACTGGATGTAGTACACAAGGCTCCAGGGGAACAGCATGTTTTGGAACAATAGTCCTATGGCCTCACCGATCCAGGGTTCCCGGTTCGCCGATATGATGGAGATTTGATCTCGATTATCAACTAACCCAAGGATAATGGACAATAATGATGTGCAATATGTCATGGTGTCTTCAGTGGCCGGATAATTAGCACCAGTATTGAAAACCTGCAGTCATGTACTGTTTTGAGTAATTTGACAACGCAATAACCCCCCCCCCAAGTACTGGTATTCCATGCAACTCCATGGCTCATTAATTAAGCACCATTTCCAGTAGAGGGAGATGTGGGTTCGGTGTTCATCGACATTATACTGAACAAGGAATATAAAAACAAAATGTGTCTTAGTATGAATTCTTATACAACTAGCATCCAGAGTAACAAGAAGGACTCTGAGATGCTGAAACCATGTCAGTGTGTTCACACACCAAGTAATTTCACAGTGCTCTGGGGGAGGACAGGCGACACACAGCTAGAGGCAGAGAGCGAGAGAGAGAGAGAGAGAGAGAGAGAGAGAGAGAGAGAGAGCGAGAGAGAGAGAGAGAGAGAGAGAGAGGCAGAGAGCGAGAGAGGGGCAGAGAGGGGCAGAGAGGGGCAGAGAGCGAGAGAGGGGCAGAGAGCGAGAGAGGGGCAGAGAGCGAGAGAGGGAGAGAGAGAGGGGCAGAGAAAGAAATCGACAGGTTTGCACTGCCTAGAACACTCACAATAGCTCCCTTAATCTTTTGTCCTCTTTGAATGCGAGAAAATCACCGGGTATAAGTCCCCCGCAAATGTGACGCTCACACCCACCGAGCTAAACAGCGAGGAGTCTTATAATCCCAGAAACTCCAACTATGCAAAGCTAGACTGAGATACTGGGAAGTCGTCTCTTTTTTAAATCATGCACCAATACATTAGTGTCGGTGCCTGGACAGGAAAGGCTTCTGGATGAATTCCGCTACACTGTCCAGAGTTGTATTAATTACACAAATTTAACTACAGCTGAAATTCTCTCGGGCAGCTTAGCAGTTATGATCTTTGTGCTATCTTCTCTTCATATGCAGATGAATGTAAATATTACTATACACTGTATATATTATTGGTACTACCAAGTTCTGATTACCATGTGTGTGGAGTTTCACATGGTCTCAGAGTATCCATCTCTCTTTCTTTTTCTCTTCTTGCCTCTTTCGTTCTCAGTCTGTGATATGGTGTGTGTGAGTGAAAGGGGGAGATATAAAGCAGGGTGGAGGACGCGAGACAGAAGCGATCAGGCTGCAGTAGAGGACAAATGCAACACTCGTACAGAAAGGAAAAAGAACCTGAGGGGACAGTATGGGTAATGTCTCGATTTCTTCCTTCCTTCTTAATATACAAACGGAGAAATAATGAGATGAGAAAAACGAAGGTCAAGAATACAGCAATAATCGGAAATTTTAAAACTGTCCACCATGTCAATTTGGCTCAGTTTTGGAAGATGTACTGGTTTTTCTAACTTCAGCTTACAGACACTGTCATTTGTCTTTGATAAAATTATTTACTCTTTGTCGAGTGCGCTCTGAGGGGAATCGCTCACTGAGACCTCGACAGACGACCTGAAGAATCTGTTGAACTGTATGCTAGCAAAATGCTTGCTCAATCCAGAAATCAATTTTGTGAGAGAATGTGGGCTAACGCACACCATGAGTGAGTGAGGGAGAGAAAGAGAACCCATTAACACTGTTTGAAATGGAGAAGAAAAAAAACAAAAACAAAAAAAAAACAGGAGGCGGCTTCTGAAAGGTTTGTTGCCAAGAAGATTGACAGACACATAGCTCTTAGTGTTCATGTACTCACATTGTCATTGCATCCTTTGTTGTCTTCATACTTTGTTTCTATGTGGATGGAGAACTTTGGCAAAAATGAACACTGAAAGAGAAAGAAGAGAGAGTTAGTTATGCTGACACCAGTTGTTGCGTTTAATTCGCTGTAGATGATATTTACCCTGCACCGACACCACGTCTACATTGCTCCTACAAGTCCCATGCAACTAGCTGACCCATGTGAGCGTACTCTGAGGCTAGACGCGTCACCTTACTGCATTGTATCGAGTGTGCACAGAGTCGAGAAAATCTCGATGTGGATTCCTCTCGTCATCCCGCCGCCGTCGCCAGTGTCACGGCACGCCGCTAGAGGAAATGAATGCACGCCTGTTGCTTGTTGAAGCGATCACGCTGTATAATAAGCTTATTAGTTAGGAACTGCAGATGAACTTTCTGGAGATGTGTGCACTGAAAATTGCAGTCTGACATTAACATTCCTGAACAGGAAATGCTTGTGATTTAGGCTGTATTAATCATGTGCATGCGATTTGTACAACCTCCCCTACAAGACCATTAAAGCTATTATTAACAACACAGGAACAAGGCGGCAGATTTCCATGGTAACCCCTTTACGGCGAAGAAAGTTGCTGAAAATGACACCTTAGGAAGCGTGGGCGAAAAAAAGAGGGGGGAGAGAGGGGGAGAGAGAGAGAGAGGAAATGACTGAAGTAATAGATGACCGTGAAAAAGAATTGAAAGTGGGGACTGACTCTTCTCTTTGGTGAGTCACCGTCTCTTCCTGTTCAGCCCTCAGGCTCCGCCCCAGCCACCCTACCACGCTATACAGAAATAACAGGTGACGCACTTTGAAGAGCTCTCCTCCAACTTTAAGACACAAACGGAGACGTTTAACACGATACAAGCCCATTCAGCGGAATCACAGGATGTCAGTGGGAGAAATGGCTCCAAAACACGACATGAACACCGTAGTTAAATATGAATCGGTCCTCGAAATATCACCATGATGGCTTTGTAATAATAGCATGTACACTCACCTGCCACTTTAATAGGAACACTGGTACCCTTGGGTGTTACTGCAAATATCCAAACAGCCAATCACATAGCAGTAAAAAACTTGCAGATATAAAAGTCAAGAGCTTCAGATAATGTTCACATCAAACATCAGAATGGGGAAAAAGTTTAAGTGGTAGGGTTTTTGGTGCCTGAAAGGCTGGTATCTGAGTCTACAGCGGGCACAGATAGGACAGTTTCAGTGAAGCTTTGCCTGTGCTTGGCTGACAAGAATGCAACACGATGTGGTCTTCTGCTGTTGTAGCCCAGCTGTCTCCACATGTTATGCATTCTGAGATGCTTTTCTGCTCACCACTTGTAGACTTCCTGTCAGCTCGAACTGGTCTCACAATTTTCCTCTGATCTCTCATCAACAACAAGGCACAAAACTGCTGCTCACTGGATGCTTTTTGTTGTGCTATGGTCAAAGTCACTCAGATCACATTTTCCCCCAAATTCTGATATTGATGTGAACATAACTGAAGCTCTTAAGCTGTATCTGCATGATTTTAATGATTGTATATAAAAATAAAAAAAAAGCAATTATGCTGTCGGTACAAACAAAAAACCCCCTCAACAAGTGGTCCTTTTAAAGTGGTCGATGAGTATATACACTCTATACACAGTTACCACATCGGTACTAAGCATCTGCAGGGTGGACAGGTTTTCTGTGACCTGATTTCACTTATGAGTGTTCCTTGTCCATGAAGTCTCCGAGGTTGCTTCAACAATAACAGTTAAGCGTTTCTCATAATTGACCTCAACTTCAAAGAGAACAATGTGCTGACGGACAAGAGGCAACGAGGCATAGCAACATATGTTGTAGGAAGCAGGTCACAAGGCTAGCTTGATCAATGGAATTATACAGCTGCAATCAAAATTACTCGACCCCCGTTGCAAATCAGGTTTATTGTCAAAAATGAGGAATGGGCCAAGATTTTGCTATACATCTTGTTTGCAGCAGGTCATAAAAGGATGCTCTACTAAGTACTAAAGTTACTTGCCGTGAAGGGGTTGTATAATTTTGAAACTGGAGAAGTTGCATTTTCAGTTGAATTTGGTGAAACCACATGGAGCATTCGATGTGTTGAACTATTCCAATTGCTTTCGTTTGATTTGTTCATTGAAAACAGCTGAATGTCTGTAAAATTTTGACAATAAACCTGATTTGCAATGGGGGTTGTATAATTTTGATTGCAACTGTAGATAGTCATGATGAAATGCAAAAATGAAGCACCACAGCTTAGTAACACACACACACATACATAATATATATATATATATATATATATATATATATATATATATATATATATATATATATATATATATATATATATATATATATATATATACATATATACACACAGACACACATCTCAGGCTTGGTAAAACACCTGTTAACACAGTGGTGTGTTCAGAAGAGACAGAAAACCAACTTACTGTGTACTCTGCAGCCAGGGGAAGTCGGGTATTCAGGACCAGGAGGCGATGAAAACAAATGCAGAGAACAGAATTAGCATCTTCTCAAATTCAACTAATCATCATGGGTGCATTTCCACCAATTTTACAGAATCAAACATCTTCATTAGAAATTTCTCTAAACAATAACTGTACAGTTGCTGGAAGCAAACCGTGCCATGGTTACTTTAGGTCAGCGTCAACGTGGGGGTCGCCGAGATTAAAGTTGTGTCTAAAAGAAACTAAAAAGTTTCATGAAAAACCTTTCTGGTGAAAATAAACCTGAAAACGTTCCTGAAAAAAAAAAAAGTTTCCATGAACCTTATGTAACCAGCTCAATATAACTGCAGTGTTTCCCACACATGATGATACTTGGGCATCCCGCCTAAATAAACTGACAACCGCCCAAGTATATTTTGTCCTATTAAAAATGCCATTTACTGATGAATCCTTTTTGAGAAGGAATAGAAACACGGCTCGTTTCTAATTCTGCAGAGACATGAATGAAGCTGGAGGTCATTTGGAGTGGGAGATGAGCAGGGAGGGGGTGAAGGAGAGAGAAGGAACGGCGAGAACAGCGCAGCAGAAACTAGAGAAATCAACACAATGTGAGCGATAAGTTGCAACCACTCAAAGACCCTTTGATTACACCAGGTGCAGCTAAAACATGCCAAGTACGCATTGAGTGGAACATTTATTTTTGTGCCATTTGCACCGATTTAGTAAGTGCACAATGTGCAAATATCCATAGTAACCATCAGGTTATTATAAACATGTACATGATCGCATAAAGGAGATTTCCACCCTGCTGTGGCATGTTGAACTTTCGTAAGGAGTTTAAACAGAGCCAAACGCACGTGTGCTGCGGCAGTAAAACTAGAACAAACCCATTACCTCGCTCAGTGGAATGTAGGGGAGAAACATTTTCAAGGCAACCGACAGATAAAGGTTATTCAAAGTCGCTATTTCATGCAGTCAATGAAACGGAGTGGTGCGCTCTTCAGTCACACCAGACAGTTTATACCTCACAGACCTTGAGAGATTAGTGAGGAAGCATTACATCAGTGTAAAAACCATCACTGATAAATCTGCAGTTTTGTTTCAGCTGATTTTACTCTTGCACGTTTTTAAAAACTACAACTGTTAAGAACTTCACCACGAATTTCAACAAATTTTCACCATTTGTTTAAAAAAAAATAATACTCTGCTCTCATGAACAAACAATTGCAAACAAAACAGGTTTATCAAAAAAAAAAAAAAAAAAAACATTTTTGTTAAGTGTGTGCAACAATTATTGGCACCCTTTGCCAAGATAACAGCTCTGAGTCGTCCCCTATAACGCCTGATGAGGTTGGAGAATTCATGGCGAGGGATCTGAGCGCGTTCCTCCATACAGAATCTCTCCAGATCCTTCACATTTCGAGGTGCACGCTGGTGGACTCTCCTCTTCAGTTCACCCCACAGGTCTTCTATGGGGTTCAGGTCAGGGGACTGGGATGGTCATGGCAGGACCTTGATTTTGCAGTCAGTAAACCATTTTTGTGTTGATTGTGATGTTTTGGATCATTGTCCTGCTGAAAGATCCAACCACGGCCCATTTTAAGCTTTCTGGCAGAGGCAGTCAGGTTTTCATTTAATATCTGTTGATATTTGCCCATGAAGCCATGTAGCCTAATAAATTATCCAGGTCCTCCGGCAGAAAAACAGCCCCAAAACATTAAAGAGCCACCACCATATTTAACCGTGGGCATGAGGTAATTTTCTATATGGCTACCTCTCTGTATACGCCAAAACCACCTCTGTGTTTATTACCAAAAAGCTCCATTTTGGTTTCATTTGACCATAGAACCCGAACCCGTTCCAGTAGTGTCTGGCAAACTGACAACACTTGAGTTTGTTTTTGGATGAGAGTAGAGGCTTTTTTATTGAAACCCTTCCAAACAGCTTGTGGTGATGTCGGTGACTTCAGATTGTAGTGTTGGAGACTTTCTGACCCCGAGATGCAAATAACTTCTGCAATTCTCCCGCTGTGATATTTGGAGATTTTTTCTCCACGCAAACCATCTTCACAGAGCGTTGAGACAATACAGACACGTCCAATTCCAGGTTGATTCATAACATTTGCAGTTGACTGAACTTCATTATTGCCCTGATGGTGGAAATGGGCATTTTGATGCTTGTGCTATTTTCTAATAGCCACGCCCCATTTTGTGAAGCTGAACCACCTTTTGCCACACAGCTATACATCTTGGTCTAACCCATTGTTATGAATGACTAAGGGAATTTGGCCTGTGTTTTAACTCATTTATAACTCTGTGGAACAGGAAGTCATTGTTGAACAATTTCTCTTTCCTAGTCACCCAGGTGAAGAGGGGAAAAGGGAAAGAAAAGAAAAAAAGTAAAATATCAATGGGAATATAATTCAAATATATTTTCCTCATATGAATTCATAGGGGGCCATTAATTGTTGCACACCTATATTTAACAAAAAAAAAAGTTTTTTTTTTTTTTGTGGATAAACCTGTGTTGTGTTTACAATTGATATCAATGAGAGCAGAGCATTTTTGTGAATTTTTTTTAAACAAAAGATTAAACAAATTTTCACAGCCTTCTTTGCTCATATTTACCAAGGGTGCCAATATTAATTAAGGGCACTGTATGTACACTGAAGCGGATTGATTACAGATGGATAAAGGGCTAAATTTAGCTGGAAGACATTTCCATAATAAACAATATATAACTATTTGGGTTTCAGCAAGACAGTAGTTTTACGCACCCTCTGATGTGACATGCCATCAGGTCAAAGGTTAGGGTTCGAGTAGATTGACTGCATTACCTGTGACGGTGTAAGGATAATAGTTCCAGGCCTTCTCAGTCACGTAGAAGATTCTGGGCACCACTGCTCTTGCCCAAGTGGGCAGTTTGCTGTGAACAGAAAGAGGATGACTTTGTTACAGATAAGCAAAAACACCACAAAGAAAACTACCATTATGTTTATGTACTGGATAAAATACCACATTGGTGCTTTCCTCTAGGTTTATATGTGACCCATCTACAACAATGCCCAGCATTTTGTTGTGATGCCATTCGAATTTTAACATGCTAGGTTTTAAATGTGTGGCACAGCAGAAAAGCGTTCACCTTATTGTTGGGAAGTCACAAATTCCGTGGCCAGGAGTCCAAGAGAGCAAAATTGGCTGTGCTTTCCGGGTGGGGGGAATATTACTCTCTCTCGCCCCCCTGTCAGCCACAGCAATACTAGCTAATGGTGGGCATCGGTGTTTTCCTGTATGTGGGAGAGTGTGTGCTGCGCATGATCGAAAAGATGAGATAGCTTCACGTGTCTTGGAGGAAGCACGTGTTAACCATCACCCTCCCTGGTTGGGAGGTATTGTATGATTGGGAGAACTGGCTGCTGGGTGGGAATTGGCAGGTGACCAAATCGGGGTGGAAATGGAGAAAGAAAAACTTGACTTTACTGAATTTGACTAACTATATTGTCTTATTGGTTGAAACGCGTAACTGACCCTATTTGCTCGTTTTCCATGCAACCTATGTCTTTAAGGACAACGTAAAGTGGAAATTAAAATTCATTTCCTTCCACAATGTGACTTATTCCCAAGAGAAACAATGTTCCCGCTGGGACTTTGGTTCGATCAATATTGAACTGGTTTCAAAACAAAACAAGTCGGTCCTGGATGCCAGTTTACAGGTCAGCTATTGGAGGACCACTTTTATTGGTTAATATTAATTCCCGCTGCTCCCGAATGTGCACAGTGTCGGTCAAAAATCCAAGAGACATTTAGAGTCAATGCATTTTAATGGAAGATTATTGAATGACAATAAATGTGTCCCTAAAGAACATGTTCAAAGATGTCCAGACACTTAATTACAAAAGATGATTTTAGGTGGTCTTTAAAAGGAGGAGATGACCATCACTAAACTGTAGGTTGGTTACAATGTTACCACCAGGTCCGATAAACAAGAATTACAAATAAAAGACTACATTTCCATTGCTCTCGTCTTATATCTGTCTACAATACCTTTGTATCTTGCTAAAGCCTTTACTTCTCCACCCCAGTTTAAGGGGAAAAAAAAAAGAAAAAAAGAGCAGGCATAAGGTTCCACTAGAAATAATTATGACAAGAGTCCACTAGAGTTTTTCATGACAAACAGAGGCTGCAAGGCGTAAGCACTGGCCCTATTTCCGTATTGGATTTCATCTGCGTAACACAAAAGCAAAAGGAGCTGTATCTCTCGTACAAATGGGATTCAGGGCCTGGGCTGCAAGAACACTTCTTATCTCCTCTTTCACAGACCCTTCTTTAACGTCTGACGCACACCTACACATGTGGTCTCATTTTCGTTTTTCCCCATACACCCTTCCCCTTTTTCTATATGCGCCGTGTTTCCTGAGTGATCGGGTTCATAATCCCAAATGAATTGCAGCCTTCAGCTCAGGACACACAGACTGCTCTCCTGCATTGTGTTCAGTTCCTCAGCTGATTAGTTCGTCATCCTGAAATCACACTCCCCCCCCCAAAAAAAAACAAAAACCACGTGCACAGGAAACACAGGCAATGGCGCAGGAAATTACAGGACAAGACTTACACCTACTTGTACGTACAGTAAAGTTTGATTGACGGCCATCGACAGAGGCCACACCTCCTTAACCGGACTTGAGTAGTGCAAACACCACGTGCTTAGGTTTGTACAATCTGTCTTTTTATAGCAACTTTACAAAACCAAACTATAAGCTCAAAAGAAGAGATGAAACGAATAAATCAAACTGGCTGGCCGAGCAACTTCATAGCCTGAAGAGTGTCACTGACATATGGAGTCACGACACACCACGTCTTCATGTTCTTGTGGGTCCAGTGAGTCCTGCCCGCTTTAACAGATGCATGACTATTAAAGCCTGCCAGGAACAGTACATGCTTCTTTGGAGTGTGCGCGTGGGTGGAGGCTGAATTCACCCCAAAAACTGGCAACATCAGAAGCAATTAAACGCAACACTCTTTGAAGGCGACTGCACCTCATTCTGAGAGCTGAGCCTCTAAAACGCCCCCCCCCAAAAAAAAACCCTTATTTAATTGGCAGTGCACACTGCGACAGTTTCTGAGGGCAACGGCACGGTTCTGAAACCCACGGTTTTCACACCCGAGCGCTTTTATAGGCACTGGTTGAGCTTTTCTCACATGCTCACAGGGGGAACAACTCCCCCATAATCACAACTTCATTAATCATCTACTCATAACTCGCTGGCTAGCGCAAACACCAACACTAACAGACATGCTGATCAGATTGGTGTCCAGTTGGTGGCAAGTAACACTGGGAAATCTGCTGGAAAATTGCCTCTCCTAAGCATCGCTGCTAATGAGGATCTAGAAGCATCTGTGGCACTTGGTGTGGATCGCCTAGCTTCGCTTTCCACGCCAAAGCGCCAAAAGGCACCAAAATGCCCTGAATATTTTATGCAGCACATTCCAACAAAAAAAAAGGGGGGGGGGGGGGGGGGGGGGGAGCAACAAAAAACCCCACCATATTTTACAGTACGGATGCGACTCAAACCGTTACAGTATGGTAAGGTCACTGTAGAAAATAAACTACATTATATTACAAAAATGGTACATGACAGAAATTCCACAATAAAGTGAGGAATAATATTCATTTTTATGCCTGACCGACTTATGTTTTGTCCACCTTGACACAATTTTTAAAAATAAATCTTTTGTATGAACATTTTAACCACTTACAACACAAACAGAATCGAACAAACATGGCCTGGGACTTACAGCAAAAGAAAGGGAAATACGTAAAAAGAAAAAAAAGAAAGAAAAAAAAAAAAAAAAAAAAAGAGAGCAAGATGACATACCATATCTCAAAATACGATTTAAGAGGAGCATGAATGTTATCCAGAGTCCAGATATGATAAAAAGCCTCAGTAGACAAATGAATAACGTGTTCGGAATTTCAATGGGATACTTTCTCCAAGAATCTTATGCCATCCTTTTTAAAGAAGGGGGATTTGACAACTGCCTAGCTGTGAGACCTGAAATCAAGGACAAGGGATTCTAATCTAATTCTAGTTCTAATCCGTATAGTCGACTCCTAGCATGACTCATAACCTTTGACCAAGTGAGTCTTAATGATTGTCCCCTATACAGTGGGTGTGAACCTCCACATCTAGCACATGATGTAGAACTGACTTGTGCTGCAGTGCCATCCAGCCATCCATCCTGTTCACGTTGGTGAATACACTTGATTGAAAATTAGCTGTGTGTCGATTGGACATGGCACCCCAACGAGGATGTTTACGAGCAAACAGGAATTTTTGCTACTGAAAAGTCTTCTCAAGGCAGAAAGTATCATGATTGGTTAATTAGGTGATTCAATTCTGAATGCGTCAGACCATGGGAAAGTCAGGATCCTATTACAGATTGATTCTCTCTAAGCAAAATGGAATAATAATAAAAAAAAAACACGCATTTTTTTGGGGTATTCAGAGTAGTATTGGCAAAGCTTTGTGGTCCAGTAAATATATTTTGCAGATGTATGCATTGGCATCGCTCTCGTCCACTCCCCTCTTCATCCGATCTATGCACTTTTTAAAGGGCAGCCAACTTTAGAAACTGGTGTGTAAGCTTAATGCGGTCAATGTGCTGACACGGCTCTTCCCTCTCCAATTAATCGATTCTTCTTATTTTGTCGCCGTCGTTTTTACTCATACTTCCTCATATGAGAGTCTCAACCTTGTCTCCTTTTGCACCCCTTTATTCTTATTAAATCTCTGCTACCATCGTGCTTTTCTTCCTCTCATTTCGCGTCTATCTCTCAGCTCGGTAGCAGATACGTCATCTTTCTCTCCTCTTAAGCACTGGAAAGCGTGCTGTTTGAGAGGGTCGGGTCCTCGACTGTTCACTGATTCGGGAGACGTCGGACGCTGTAACCGTGTACGAGTAGGCGAGCTACACTAGACGGTATGGCTGAAAGTATGTGGACACCTGACCATCACATCCATATGTAGGTCTTGCCCTAAACTTTTAGGGGAACACAGTTGGAAGCGCACAACTTGGTGAAATGGTTTCCTTTTGTTTACGGAGGTTAAGGTTAGGATGAGATTAAAGATGTAGGATTTGTTAGCTGCGTTAATCAGTCCCTCCAGGATTCTGCGATCTCAGAAGTTAATGCAAAATCAAGCAAACGGTGCAATAGTCTGAGGATCTTTCAATTTTTTAAAAAATCTCCGCAGATTTGGGCCAAGACAAAAACGCCAGATTTGGGCAGTCAGAAAAAGCCACCATTGATTCGCGAGCGTCGAGCATGAGTACAGCTAAAAGGTCTCATTTATCAACAAACATCACTGTGAAAGACCGTGCACAATTGTGTGCAATTGCAGTTTCACCAAACTACTTAAATTTCTGCCAACCGCCCCCCCCCCCCCCAAAAAAAAAACACACCCAAGAACAAAACAACCTCTGCAAAATGCCACAACAATCACAAAAAAACAAAAAACAAAACAAACAAACAAAAACAAACAAACAAAAAAAACAACTCCACGACATCCTGTAAGGGCTGATTAATAGTTATAATAAGACAAGTGTGTGTGTGAGAGAGAGAGAGAGAGAGAGAGAGAGAGAGAGAGAGAGAGAGAGAGAGTCGAGGATGTCTCACCTGTTGAGGTAGACACGTTTCTCGGTGAATTGGCCGCGGCCGTGCGTGGGGTCATCGTAGGGCTCATTCTGCACCACCTCCACTCCCTCTCCTCGCTCACTCTGCTCGTTGCTGTGCTTACTGATCATATACAGCTGCCCAATCTTGTACTAAAAACACACACACACACACACACACACACACACACACACACTGGGTCAGATTATTATGTTATGCATCTAGGAAGTGAATCTGTTCTTTCCTGAACGTTAGTATATAACCTGGGAGTCAAGTAGAGCTGCAGCAACTAACCCATAAAATCGATAATTCGGTCTATGCGCGGCACGTGGTACATTTACTCACATTATCATGTCCCAAATGAAGTACTGTACACTACGCACCACTGTCTAGTGTGTGGATTTTAGAAAGGTAAAATACATCACTAGTGGGTTGTTTTTTTTTTACTAACCGGAAGTATAAGCCGCTTCCTAGTCGATGGCGCGTGACGTCATACGCACGCTAGCGTTAGCACACACCCAGAATCACGGACAATGACTTTCTTCAGTTTACCGTTTGTCAACGTTACCTTTTTATTCCCAACATGACCTCAGTCACCATCAGACCGAGGTGAAATTGTCACGTGACTGAGGAAGAATGTGTGTGACCTCCAAGTCCCCTAAGGGAGGGGGGCATTTTACATTAAACACCGCGGAGATCAAACAGGTGCACGAGGACAAACTTATGTTTGTATCCAAAATGCTCCACTGTGTGTAAGGGGAAACTGGTGTGAGTTGCTTAAAAGGTTTAGTTTAATTTAAGTCTAGTCATTATATGCTGTATTTGCGCACTTGCAGTGTAAATTCTGTCGTTTATTATGACGGAAGTGGTGTGTTAGTAACGAGGCCGCGTTGCTGAGAACACGCTGTGTAGATGCGCTGATGCACAATAGGAGCGTGAGTAAGATCTGTGATGTCTAATTAAGACACTCTGATCAAACGTAAACACAAGTGAAATAATATGTCTAAAGGCAACAAGTAACAGAAACCACGAGGTGCAGTGAAAGAGTTTTTATTATTCATTTAGGACTGCGGTTTAATTCTGTGCTTTTTGTGCATCCAGAAAAAATAATGCATAAATACTAGAACACTTTATATTTTAGGTTATACTGTATACAAGTATTTATGCATTACTTTTTATGGATGCACAAAAAGCACAGAATTAAACTGCAGTCCTAAACGAATAATTAAAAAAAAAAAAAAACCCCACTCACTTTCACTGCACCTCGTGGTTTCTGTTACTCGCCGCCTTTAGTCATATTTTAAATGTGTTTATTTTTGATCATAATGTTTTAATTAGACATCACAGATCTTACTCGCGCTCCTATTGCGCATCAGTGTGTGTGTGTATTGGGGTCTTTTCTGTTTTGGACAAACAGTTGTGTAAAGTTTTAGTCTGAAGTTTATATTTTAAAACACTCAGTTTGTGGATTTTATTTTAAATAGACAAAAAAAAAAAAAAAAAAAAAAAAAAAAAAAAAAAAAAAAAAAAGGGACTGAAAGTTGCAGCCCTAGAATCAAGTAAACCTTAAGGGAACTTTCCAAAGAGTTGAGCTTCACTCTCTCTCCTGATCTCAGTAGTTTCAGAAAGCTCTTGATCTCTGCCTTTCCTTGAGCAGTTGGATGTTAAAAACATGGGGGATAAGAAGAGGTGCATCAGAAGAAAAGATGTAAACAAACAGCAGTAATATTCTGGCTCAACGCAGGTTAAATATTACTGTTACATTTTTGGGGGGTGAATCAAAAGATTCAGAGAATCTGGAGAAATCTCTGTGCACAAGGGACAAGACTGAAAATCAGTACTGCGTGCCTGTGATTTTCAGGGCCCTCAGGTGGCGCTGCATTAAAAACAGGCATGACCCTGTAATGGAAAATCACTGCATGGACTCAGAAACACCTCCAGAACTCATCGTCTGTGAACAGAATTGTGGGTCGCTGTACCATCCACGCTGGTTAAAGCTCAATCATGCAAATCAGCCACCATATGAGAACATGATCCAGAAACACCACCCTCTTCTCTGGGCCAAAGTTCATTTAAAGTGGACTGAGGCAAAGTGGAAAACTGTTCTATGGTCAGACGAATCAAAATTTTTGATTCTTTTTGGAAACCACGGATACCGAGCCCTCTAAAGAGGACTAAAGAGGAGAGGGACTATCTGGGTTTTATCAGCGCTCAGTTCAAAAGCCTGTATCTCTGATGGTATGGGGGTGCATTAGTGCCTACGGAATGGGCAGCTTATACATCTGGAAAGGCATCGATGCTGAAAGGTATAAACACGTTTTAGAGCAACATTTACTTCCATCCAGGTTCTATCCCATCTTTACATCTCTCTACCGCTCTAAGATACTGTTTTACACCCAGTCATGTGACTGACCTGTTGCCAATTAACCCAATTAGTTGCAAAATATTCCCCCAGCTGTTTCTTTAGTAACACTTACTATTCCAGCCTTTTGTTGCCCCGTCCCAACTTATTTTTGAGCCGTGCTCTGGCCATCAAATTCAAAATGACATTTTTTTTTTCCTTAAAATTGTACATTTCCTCAGTTTAAATGTCTGATATGTTTACGTTCTATTGGGAACATACGGGTCTATGAGATTTGCAAAGGAATGCATTCTGTTATTTATTGACATTTTACACAGCGTCCCAACTTTTCTGGAATTGGGGTTGTGAATATGAGAATGAGCTTGAGCGGAAGCACACAGTGAGCAGCAGATCCTGCAGCAGCCGTTACCGAATCTGTTGCGCCGTGGTTGCTCACGGTACTCACTGAAGTCCCTGGAGACGGCCAGATGCTACTAAAAATAGAAACCGGGCACACGAGCCAGTGGCTCGAGAGCCCGTAAATAATTTACTGCCTACTTTCACTTTGTGTATTCAGCATACTCAGTGGTGAATGAGGGACAGGGTGAGGGAGTGCGTACAGAAGAGAAGAGGATGAATGATTAAAATCAGCATCAGCCTGCGGGTGATTTAAAAATAAATAAATAAATAAAAAAGAAGAAGATAATGACGGTATTGGTTGGGAAGAGGCATTCATACCGAGATCATCAGTTCAACCGGTTTTCTACAGCACGTTTCCAGCATTTCAGCCATGATGGCGTCATAACAATGAGATCCTGAGGCTGTAAGAAATCAATACTCTTTCTATTTTTTTTGTTGTGGTACAGATCTAAAAATACACATGACACACTGTACAGTTCTTTACAGGCTACGGAAAGGAACAGCACACTTTAGTGGATGAAGTGCCTTTGTGCAGTTAACAGAATTAATCAGACTAGACATGCAAGACTGGCTACTTGTACACTGAGGTGTCCATAGTGTACATATTACCATTATTATTATTTTTACTAATTTAATTCTTATTTTTCTATTCCTATTGTGTGTGTGTTATATATATATATATATATATATATATATATATATATATATATATATATATATATATATATATATATATATATATATATATATATATATATATATATATATATATATAAATAAAAAAAGACACTTTATTTAAATTCTATTGCTATTTAATGTGTATTCTTTCCCATCTGTTTTTTTGTGTAATTGAGCTGCTGTGACGAGGGAGTTTCCCCAGTGTGGGATCAATAAAGGTTATCTTATATCTATAGATACACTGCATATATTCAGTGTACACGCACAAGTACATGTCTTGAGGTTTTTTAACGGAGTAATGCCCTCTCATGTTCAATCCTGTAATATGTCAGCTGTACTCTGCTCTGAAGGGGGAGAGAACGAGAGTGAGGAGAGAACATCGAGGGGTCCGTGTCAACGATTGCCCAGGTCTATTCCCAATCCCTTCAGGCTGCAGGTGACATTGATCCAAGGACACCATCTCGAGTAAACAAAAAAACAAAAACTACAAAAATCAACATAAGCACTATTTAAAGGAAAAAAAAAAAAAAAAGATAAAAAATAAATCTTGTGTGTAACAATGCCACTGTGTGTACCTATTTACATTCTGTGCGGGAGTGGCATAAACTTGAAGGCCTTAAAATAAAATAAATATGAACCTATACTCCTGTGACAGACGGACAGAAGTTTTTAAAACGCGAACAGAGGCTGAAATGCCAGAACAGTTTATGAATTCTGGCTCCCTCACATTTAGTTTGATTTCTTAAAACAAATTTAAACCTCCGCAATCCTGACCAGGCAGTTACGAAGAACCGCCACATAGTCATGTGGTATTTGTCCTGTAAGCTTCATATCTCACAGCAGAATGTAAATAGAAACCTTCTGTTACGATCCTGGGGATCACCTAGTCTCAGCCAGATGCTCTGTGAACCATTCTGACCCAAAAAAACCCAAAACAAACAAACAAAAAAAAAAAAAGTAGTAAGCCTCCTATTCTGTTTAGAACACAATCGGAAGTATGTACAGCAACAAACGCATTTAAAACACCCGTTTTCTCCATCAGGGCAATAATTGGAATCGGTCAACTGAAGCAAAATAGAGCTTTTTGGCAATAACCACCAGAGGTGGTTTTGGCACACACAGAGAGGTAGCCATATGGGAAATGTTCCTCATGTCCACAGTTAAATATGGTGGTGGCTCTAATGTTTTGGAGCTGTTTTTCTGCCAGAGGAAATGGACATTTTATTAGGATACATGGAATCAAACCTGACTGCCTCTGCCAGAAAGCTTAAAATGGGCTGTAGTTGGACAGGACAATGATCCAAAACATCAAAATCAACAGAGAAATGGTTTACTGACAACAAAATGAAAGTCCTGCCATGACCATCCCAGTCCCCTGACCTGAACCCCATAGAAAACCTGTGTGGTGAACTGAAGAGGAGAGTCCACCAGCGTGGACCTCGAAATGTGAAGGATCTGGAGAGATTCTGTATGGAGGAACGCTCTCAGATCCCTCGCCATGTATTCTCCAACCTCATCAGGCGTTATAGGAGAAAATTCGGCTGTTATCTTGGCGGGAGGAAGCGCAACATATTGACTAAATATGTGCCAATAATTGTTGCTCACCTATATTTAACAATTTTGTTTAATGAACCGGTGTTGCATTTCCAATTGTTTGATGTCCATGAGAGCAGAGTATGTGTGTGAAATTCTTTAAACAAAAAGATCAAAAAGGTTAAAACAGACATTTTTCACCACTTTCTTTGCTCATATATTGGCACCCTTGGTAAATTAGTGGAGGGCACTATATGTACATTACGGTGCAAAAGTCTTAGCCACCCTATGTTTTTTGACTACGGAGTTTGCTATAGAGTTTTGATTTTATGACTTACGACTACTCCAATGTATAACCGAAATTAAAGCTCACTAAATTATGTTCTCCTAAAATCGTAAACTACATCTTCGATTGTTTAAAACACGCAAGAAGCACACAGTCATATCACATCTTTATATCGTGTGTGTGAAATGTGTTCAGTTTTATAATAAAGTGCCCTCGTTTAGTTCGATTACATAGATAGATGAAGAGAATGATGACGTTCAGGCATTTCCATCTTTGAGTGAATTCATGTAAACCAATTCACACTCGACTGCTACAGCCATGTCCTGCAGCAAAGTTCTCTTTGGTGACTAATTTATTTATCCCTCGCACTGCTTAAATCATCCTGATCAGTCCACTCCTTTCTTGTATATGGTGCTCCTACTGTCCCCTTGGAGAATCTGTATGCCGAGGACTAATCGGTTCATTAAATCGATCATAACGTACAAATCTACATTCACCGTTAAACATTTTTTAGGACACCGTGCCGTCCCATGCTCCCGCTCTGACAGCGAGGCTGCCGTCAATGTCACAGTTCGTTAGACGTACCCAGTCTCTAGCTGTCGTCCAAAAATAAAAATCTTGCATAAATCCTCGCTCCAGATCCCACATGACAAGGCCGAGAGCAGCATGATTCAAGCTGATGGGACACGGATACGACACTCACTGACATCACGCTATTTGTGGACCAAAATTAAGCCACGAAACTGCAGCACGCACTCCTAAACCATCATATTCCAGATCATGAGAGGGTTGCCCCCCCCCCTTTGCCTAGAACCTTTCGGACCACGCCCTGACTCGCTCTCGGTCCTGGTTCGCTGTTCTTTTCTGCTGCGTCACCGGCGTTGACGCCTGCCGTCTACGTAGCAGTTCATGGAAACCTGCTATTTTTGGATGACATTGAAATAAGGGTGACTTTGATGAAATGTGGAGCAGAAGCTGGAGCAAGGGTCCCTCCATCACAGTCCTGCTTTCAGCCTGGCCCTGGTCTCCGATGACCACAGGACGTGCGCGTGAGAGAAGGGGGGGGAGGCAGGAATTTTTTTTATTTTAAATAAAAAAATAATAAAAAAAATAAATAAAAAAAAAATGTAAAAAAATCACTGTGGACTGGATTTTTAGGAATCTAAAACTAGATATAAACCCAGTGTTTTTGGTCAAGAAATCAAGGGTATGGCCAAAATAGAGAAGAGATTAAGAAAGAAAAGTTTTTTTTTTTTTTTTTTTTTTTTTTTTTTTTTTTTTAAAGGCAGGAAGAGAAAACAAAAAATAGAGAGGGAACTGGGTTTATTTGCGATCTGGTGCTCTTTTTCCTCCACACTCTTCTCTGCATGTGAGCTGCACTTCCATCACCTGCATCACCAAGCTGTCTGAAATTTGCAGACGTGTGCAGCGCGAAACGGACAAAATATAGCCCACCTCGATTCTAATGCTACACAAATGCCTTGCAATAAAACGAACCAAACAAAATACAGAGCCTGTGTTGTGCCACAATTGATCAAAACACACCTACAGAAAACTTACAGGCACTTGACTGCATTGCTCACAGGGCACGATGTGTTGGTCCAAGTGCTTATTTGCATCTTGCCTTCTGCAGTGTCATTAATGCAAAGGCCAGTGCTGCGATAGCGACTGAAGCTATATGTTTTTGCAGCACCAAGCGCGGACGTGTGGGTGGGTGGAACAGCAGAGGCTAAAAATAGTCTGCCTGCAAGTGAAGACTCTAGACAGTTATTGGTTTTACACGTCTATATACGGCATCCGTTTGCTTCACGATGCTGGGAAGCTTCACCACTTTCCACGCATGAGAGAATTCCCAGCAGCGTCGATCTAAATAGGTGCAACTATAACTGGATCGTCTCATTTCATCAAGAGTTTGCCAAGTGTGCGCGGTGGGATCAGCGGCAGAATTATTGGCACCCTAGATAAAGATGGGTGGAAAATGGTTAATTAATTGAGGGGGGGGATGGTGAAAGAGGTCAGGAGTATGGACTAGTTTGAGCTTTCAGAAAGGCTACAGTAACCCAAACAAAACAACTCTTTACAACCGTGAGGAGCTGAAAAGCATCTCAAAATGAACAAGTCAGTCAGGTTCTCCTCCTGTAAACCAAAAATGGGAATCTGAGGCTAGTGGGCACAGACTCAACCAAACTGGACAGCTGAAGACGGAAGATTGGGCCACCCCTACAATTAGTATTTCGTCCCTTCGCCAAAATAACAGCACCGAGTCGTCTCCCATAACGAATACAAAGAGCAGATCTAGAGTCATAAGTTCGCTCTTCTGGATTCTTTTCTTCAGCTCACCACACAGATTTTTGACAGGCTTTAAGTCAAGGGTCTGAGATAGAACTGTTAAAAACTCGATTGAACCCCGTGTGTGTATATTTGGTTGCATGTTTTGAGTCGCTGTCCTGCTGGAAAATCCAATAATGACCCAGAGATCAAGCTAATTAACCACAAAGACCTTTTTGCCCATATTTACTAACACCCAACAATACCAATAAATCTGACTGTTTTTGCTCAACTTCTCTGCAGTCGACGTGGGTCACGAGCGCTCCTGTTTCATGTAGGAACAGGCAGAACATAGCACTTAGGTCATGAAGACAGTGATGCTAAGTGAAAGAGCAACGCTGAAATTAAAAATAAACTGTGGCACCATGAAATGCAACGACGTAAATATCTGCAGATTCAATCTCAGTGCTCCAAGCTGAGTGCAGCAGCATAGCAAATGCTGACCGCAACACTGTCTGATGTTGGATTACATAAACAAACACATAAATAAATCTGGTGTGTAAAATCGGGTTTTGAGCAAATAAGGAGCCGGTTTAACAAATGACAGGGTAAAAATGGTCTGAAGTAGATGCTTTAATAGTTAGCTCTGATTTCCTCATACAGTGTCGGGCTTCAATCAAGCTTTCTGAATGAATCATGTATGAATGCTGATGAAACGCTTGGAATCGATCAGCAGTTATTAAAGCACAAGAGCGAAGATGAGGCTCATGTTCTGACTGACACTAACCTCAGGAAAGGAAACTAGACATGGACTGATGTGGATAATGATGGGGAAGGGGGGGGGGGGGGGGGGAGAAAGAGCGCTTTCATTTTCTACTGAAAAAGTTACCCTAATCGTTACTTCTATATTTCATATGTTACAGTTTACTGCTTTTAGCCATTGCCTTCAGTGAAACTTGAATGAAATTGTTAAATGCGCATTTCTCAGTTTTTCACTTTTGGGGGCAACTAGACTTTAAAATGTTAGAACTAATTATGATTGAAATACTTGGAGGGAGGGGAAAAAGAAAGAAAGAAAGAAAGAAAGAAAGAAAGAAAGAAAGCCTGTAATTCTCAGAAATTACACCATGTATTTCACCATGAAGGGTTTTTCCCAGGCTGCCACAAGTGTTCCCTTTCAACATGAGACTTGTATTTCTCAAAGTTAGGGAGATTATTCTATTATTACCATCACTGCTTCTTAGTGTTCGTACAAATGACCTTTTTTGAACCGTCGAGATTTTCTTGATAGTAGCTTGCGACTGCTGACAACAGTGCATCACTAATTGATTTGGGATTGCTGTGTCTGCTGGGGGAAAAACAAGGCTCGTGTATAAAACCCAGACAATACTTCTCTCTCCCTCTTCCAAACACTTCCTGCCCAGTGCAGTCTCATGCTAAACCACACCCCCCAACTGCTAACATACCAACATTATGCTAATGATCTCAAAGTTTCTATTAGATTATATAACGCATCCCATAACTGACATATGAAAGCGTCGTACAAACACCAGTCAGCCATAACATTAAAACCACCTGTGCTGCCAAAACAGCTCTGACATGTCAAGATATGGACTCCACAAGACCTCTGAAGGTGTGCTGTAGTATCTGGCACAAAGGATCCGCTGCTAACTTCTTGAAGTCCAGTAACTTGCAAGGCGAGTTCTATGGATCGGATTTGTTTGTCCAGCACATCCCACAGATATTCGATCGGACTGAGATCTGAGGAATTTGGAGGCCAAGTCAACGGCTTGAACTCTCGGTCACGCTCCTCAAACTATTCCTAAACATTTTTTTTGCAGTATGGCAGGGTGCATTATCCTATTGAAGAGGCCAGTACCATTAGGGGATACAGTTGCTATGAAGAGGTGCACTTGGTCTGCAACAATGTTTAGGTAGGTGTTGTGTGTCAAAGTAACATCCACATGAATGCCAGGACCCAAGGTTCCCCAGCAGAACATCACACAGCTTCTGCCAGCTTGCCTTCCTCCCATAGTGCGTCCTGGTGCCATCTCGCACCAGGCTGTCGACACGATGTACAAGAAAGTGATTAAACCAGACCAGGCCACCTTCTTCTATTGCTTCAATGTACAGTTTTCAGCAGTGGACGGGGGCAGCATGGGCACTCTGACCTGGTCTGTGGCCACGCAGCCTTGGGTGCCCAGGACCCCATCACCACTTTTAGTAGGTACTAACCAATACATACTGGGCACACCCCAAGGCCTGTCGTTTTGTAAATGTATGAAGTGTAAGACACTGGGGTGATATTGTGGCACTCTACAAGCAAATCCAAGCCATAAGGCTAACCAGGTTGTTTGTTTATTTTCCTACTACAGCATGTCCCTGTTGTATTTTAATCCTTAGCATGTTACATTTAAAATCATCACGCAAATGAACAAAATACATACGTTTTGAGGGAACGGATGAGAAGCGTGCAAAGTACCAATTATGCAAATGAGGCACAATCATACTAACTGCTGGCTTTTATTCAAGGTTACTGTGAGAAACTGCTCCAGGTAACAAGTCGTTTTTTTAAAATAAATAAATAAATAAATAAATAAAGGAATCTACAGAAACAGCAAATAAGAGATGCCTGTCTCCCAATAAAACCTTCCCAAATTGAGCCACTCGCTGTTCTTGTATAACCACACAAACCAATATCCCTGCGCGCTAGTTTACTCGCTTCCTTCTAGCCTTGACCCTGAGCACTTACGAGTTAATGGGACACCATTAGCATCTGCGGTGGGGCTGCAGTGCAAGAGAGATTGCTTAGAAAAAAGCCGCCCCCCCCCCCCCCCCCTCCAGAGAGAGAGGGGGAGAGAGAGAGAGAGAGATCTGCTTGATTGCAAGCTGTGAGATGGTGGTGGTGCACAGATGGTGAGCGCAGTCTCTATTCAAAACCATTCACACACACTCGGAGCCAGCTCTCAGTCAGATTCCAAATAAAAAGGACCAGGGTTAGGAACCGATCCTAATACTGTTAAATGAAAGCCCTCTCCAAGAATAATTGAGTTATTCTGTGCTGGAAAGTACCAGAAACTAAGCATAGTGAAATGCTTAAAAAGTAGTTTAATGTAGAAGTTTGTTGGTGCGCTACATAAATTAACTCTGCTTAACAAAATGCGGCTGTAAAAATCAGACTTTTCTATAAGGAATGATGGAATGTTTTTGTATTCCATGCTAGGAAGACTTGAGGCTGTACTGAAAGGGGATCCTGTCCAGTATTCGTATGCAGCTTTATTATACAAGACAGTACCTGCTAAATGACCCCCCCCAATAAAAAAAAAAAGTAGGCTATATATGTAGAAGTTTGAAGAACTTACATGTTAATAAATTGGGGCCATTTAAGGGTAAAGAGGATTTGTATCCTTCAAACTTCTTGAAATAATTCACGAGTGCAGTTATTGTGCTTAACAGTGCACTCTTGATTGCATAAGAGCTAGAACTGCAGCCAGTAAGATAAATATAATTCAGTAATTAATAAGTCAGCCTTTTTCTTTCTTTTTCTTTTTTTTTTTTTTAAACTCTGCATACAAACGGACTATTAAGCACACATTTCCTGAGTTGGCAATGATTTATTGCACGCCTATAAGCAGAAGATTGAGAAGAGTGAAAGCGTGAAACAGCAAGGAGGACAAGCTGCTGCAAAACCACACGACACCAGAGCTGTTACGTCTGCCACTTGCTCAGGTCTTTTTTTTTTTTTTCCATTGTGGTCAGCAGTAAAGAGGTGCCGAGACTCGCTGCTTCCGGAAACTCAAAACTACGACGGTACATACTGCATTCAATTCCGTTTGTACGGCTCAGCTGGGGATACAGGACGTACTGATCAGTATATAGGTTTGTAGTAGGGATGCGCAATTAATCGAATATCGATCTCGATTACATGGATATGATCACCTGCGATATTGATGTTTAAAAGTTCGTCCTCCGCTACAGATAATATCGAGCGCAAAATCGAGCTTCGCTTCGGGTTTTAGGGTGTGCCGCGAGGTCCAGCGCTCGCGCGAGGGGAAATTATGACACCGACATGTTGCTAAACGAGACTACATACGTTGCCGGGGAAACTCGTCGTCATCGTGCTGAACAGAAGTCTTTGCACATAAAGGGGTTCAGGTTTGCTGTGCACGACTCCCAAACAAAACGATGATTCATCCACAGAGTAAATCCGGATTATGGATAATGTTTTAAATCAAGTTCGGAAAAGCAGTCGGAAGCTTGGCGATGGTGATGAAGTCGAGCGACCGTGGCTTAAGTGAAAATCCTATTGGGTTGTTGTCGAGGGAACCGGTGTGATGATAACTTCCGGGTTCCGATACAAAATGACGTCATCCCTGCACCGCTCTACTGGGTGATTTGGCTGCGTCTCCTCCTGTAAACACTTGTTACCTTTCTGAATTGTTTTCATTCGGTTGCATATTTTCATTTGGTTGATGGCATTTTTATTTTTACTCCTCCTATATTTTGCTTCTACGAGATGATGCACTTTAAGGACCAGTGTAATTTGACGCAAAGATTTGTACATTAGCAGGAATGTAGCACAACATGGAGGTGAAAGCAGTGATGCGTTTATTTAAATGTGAAAGTGCGATAAAAAATGTCACTAAAGTCAAAGAATAATCATGATGAATAGCCGTGATCTCAATATTGATCAAAAATAACCGTGATCATTTTGGCCATAATCGCACAGGCCTAGTTTGTAGTACGAATGCAAAAATCTGGACATGCTACATCCGCCATGTTAGCATCGTCAGAGCCGACGCGCGCCAGATCCTTTGCGTTATTGGATCTCGCAGCAGCCACTGGATCCACAATGCAGAATCTCAGCGGAAGCAGTAGGTCATCCGGGTATTTCTCACCTACCGTCTTACGAACGCCGAGAATTCGGACATACTGCTTTTCGTCTACTGTACGGTAGGGTTGCAGGGATATTCAGACAGCCTCCGAGATTGCTCGGTCCCTAAAAGTGATTGCAGTTTCCCCAGTGTGTAGTAATAAGCGATAAAAGGAGCACAACTTCAAAAAAGGTTTACGGTCTTTATTACCCAGTTGACTGGGTAATTCTTGACCGAGACTTCCATGACTTCCATTTCCAAAGACGCAAGTGACGCTTCTCAGTACTTAAACTGACTTGCAGAGCCAATTCAAATCGAAGGAAATGAGAGTATAATGTGATTTTTAAACTGCATTGTAGTCCATTAATTAAAAGAGATATCTGACTTCTGTGACTGTCCACTGAAGAGCACACGTTCAATATACATTTTGGTTTGAGCAGCCGTGATCAAAATCCGCAACAGGTGTGACGCTAATTAATTACAAGATATAGAGTGACATATATAACAAAACACCTTTGTTACTGCTGTGTTCCATTTCATAGGAGGCTGCCCCCTAGGTAGGCATCATTTTTAGGCCGTGTTGTGCTCTTACCAATATGGACAGCAACGTAAGGACACCGATACACAGCTCCGAACAGAACGAGGCGAATCACAACACAATTGAAGAGGTCAGCTCGGGGCTCGCTCTAGTCTAAACCAAACCGTGGCATAATGCCATCCCTGAACTTCGCAGACGAGTCGATGCAGTCCTCCAAGCGAAGCCATGAGACGTCTCAAGTGGCTTCTGTCAGTTTGAAACAAATCAACTTCCTTTCACAAAGGCTTGTGCTGCTTTTTCATTCCATGTACAAAAATGGCTTGCTGCTCTTTAAGTGTGTGTAAATTGATCTAGGAAACTCCAGAAGACTAATAGTGGCTCCGGTGTGGACCGCAGCATTAATATAGTTCAGTTTAGCCTTCTGGCATCGCAGTCAGAGAGACCAAGAGGGGTAATGGGAATCTGGTTGACTTCAACACTGCATAATACAGTAGTGCTCAAAACTGGTTTTGAATTTAGGCACTGCCTTTTGAGTGAGTGAGGACGTCTATACTTACAGTATGGTTGGACAAATGAGCAGGAAAGATAAATATAATAACCAGGTTCCGCAATTCGGTGGATATTTTGGACCTCTGTCTATATTAAATTTCCAGGCTCATGAAATCATGAGTTGGCCAATGATGACACTGCTATCCATGGCCAAGAGTCAGAGAGACTTGTCCCGCCCTTTGTGTGTGGGAGACTGGTTTTAGCTGTACCTTTAGCTGCTCTGTATGGTTGCATGAGCAGCCACATACAAAATAAATAAATAAATAAATAAATAAATAATAATCCAGTGATGCTCCTGAGTGACAACAGGAAAGTGTTAGTGCTAACGTCGGGAAATCGCTTATTCAAATCCTGACAATGTCCAGGAGTCCAAGAGAGTAAAATTGGCCGTGCTCCATAGGTGTCTTGAATGGCTTAATCTCTCCCGTCAACGAGAGCGACACTGGCACTCTCGTCTATGCCGCATTATGGGATAGTATGAGAATAAGCAACAGTATGAGGGGATGATTTCTAAGCACATACAAGCTTTTTCAGTCTCCCTGGTTTGTAGCTGTTGCTACTTAGTGGGTGGAAATTAATAAAAAAAAAAAAAAAAAAAAAAAAAAAAAAAAAAAGACACGCCCCACAACCCAATTTATGGAACTCCTTTTTGTCACTGGTTTCGTATATACACCGATCAACCATAACGTTAAAACCTCAAACAATTTCTGCATTGGGGCAGGTCGTATTATCCTGCTGAAAGAGGCCACGTTAAGGAATAACGTTGGCATTTAGGGAAGCACTTGGTCTACGACAATGTTTAAATAGGTGTTACATGGCAAAGTAACATCCACATGAATGCAGCATCGTCTTGAATGGAATGCAGAGGTCATAACAGTATTTTTGTTTTTACGTAGAATATTTTGTTCTGACTGCCACTGTAGAGTGTATGATTGATTATTGGTACATGAAAAAGGTCAAATTGTAATCTAGCAAGAAAAAGTGTGTGTGTGTGTGTGTGTGTGTGTGTGTGTGTGTGTGTGTGTGTGAGTGTGAGAGAGAGAGAGAGAGAGAGAGAGAGAGAGAGAGAGAGAGAGAGAGAGAAACAGACACCCTGTAGGCGAGGCTAAGCATGGAAAAACACATTACATAACATCAAATTATATATTTATTGATCTTATCTAAATCCAAATAGGCTCTTGCAGAGCACTAGACACCGGTATTATCCCCCGCTTCTCTCTCTCCCTCTCTACTGCCAACATTCCCCGTCTCACCTTGTTTCCTATTTCACTCCATCTTCCACCCACTCAAACTTTTCTCTCGCCTACCTTCCATTGTTTTCTACCTCTCTCTCCTTCGGGTCTTTTCTTTTCTGTTGCGCAACAGTAAAAGTTCAAGCATGATTGGTGGGAATCACTACAGCTGAGGCAGAGCGGAGCGCGGGAGTGTGTGAGAGAGAGATAAAGAGAACCAAAGTGAGGTCAGCAGGCCCAGGTTATTTATAGCCAGAAAGCAATTGCAGTCACACGGTGGCCGTACCAGTCACAAGACTCGCTCCGCTCAATTTCCTCGCCTGCGCCGACCAATCGGACATGTAACGCACTATAAGCTAACGTCACATGACCTCTAACGAGCACAAAACTAATAGGAAGCCTGGCGATTAAACTGAAGATGAAAAGTGGGACTTGGGTGTTCCCAGAGATAAGCTGTACATGTATTTAAAAAATAAATAAATAAAAATAGTCATATACAAGTATATAATAGAGAGAGAGAGAGAGAGAGAGAGAGAGAGAGATATGAAAAAACCCAGAATGCAATTCTGAAGTGTTTATCAAACTTTTTGATAAGATAAACAAATATTACGGGACATTGTTTCAAACAACAAAGAGGAGGAAGGAAGCACAAATACAGGATGACAGAACAACGGGGATTTATGGAGTGGTGATGATATTTGCACGATAAATCATCCAGCCATGAACATCAGGTTCAGGCAAGCGTTTTATGGAGTGTAATTTAGCGTGTTCCAAAAAAAAAAAAAAAACCCTAAACCGATCTGCCCCGTGCTGTGGGCTCAGGCCAAATCTGGTCCCTATAAAACAGGCCATTATTGTCCCTCATCCTGCAAATGCTTTAACTGGCACGGGGAGGTAAGATGAGGCAACAGGAAAAACAATTTCCACCATAAATGCACGAGCTTTGTCCTGGAGCTACAAAGTGATGTAAATTAGAAAAGTAACCGAAGCCTGCCTCACCGAAAATCTGTGTCCATATATTTATTAAACTACCATTCATTTATAATCGACCTTTAAAAATGTTTAAACCAGTGACCGGATGAAGACGTGCCCCAGTGTTTGCAACACGCAGTCAGATGCTGACCAACTCAGCTGGTGTCGTCACACACAAGAAAGCGGGAAGCGCGGTCACACGGCCTGACAAATTCCTTCCATTCCCTGTGTAGATGACGTGATGGCATCGTTTTCCATCAGTGCGCACGTCACAGCAAATGGGACGTAAATTGCAACTGTAGGCCAAAGAGGGGAGACAGACAGGTTAACTGCAGAAAAGCATGTCCCGCATGGCAATGAATCAAGGACGGAGGGGGTGGGGGTAACGGGGACACACAAGACGAAACGCAGGAAGAGAGTGGAAAACGATAGGAAAAGTGAGGGAAGTAGAAGAAAGGAAAAAAAAACCCCACACGAGAGAGAATTAAAAAGAAGGAGGAGAGGAAAAAACGAGAGGAGGAAAATTTGGGAGGAATGTGTGAAAACGCAGGAACGGAAAGAGAGCGAGAGAACGTGAAGGATTGAGAGCGGGGAAGTGAGAAGGGCAGAGATGGAAAATGAAAAAGGCAGGAAACAGAAGCCAGGATGACTGTGCGCTCGGATCCCCTCGACATCACAGTGCGGCGTCTTTCTTTAGAGCACAGTGGACGTGGGAAACGTGGGGGTGTGACGCACTCGCCGCAGGAACAGATGAATCATGGAAATAAGCACCAGGTCACAGGTGAATTGGACACCACGTTTGAGGCCCAGTGATCTGATCACAAGCGGACCACGCTAAAACAGGTGTAAACGGGGGTCCGAGGCATTGCTCAGATCACTTAAGGAGGTAGTTTGTGACGCATGTGGCCACATGGTATTTGCGGTGCGAATGCCAACGTGTCCCGAATCATCCACGGACGCCGATTGTAAACCGAGTGGACGCGCGTGTCACGGTGCTCGCTTTGCTGCCCTCACGCTGTCTGTTAAAAGATACGGTTTATACACCACAGCCTGAGCTTTGACAACTGAAAGTTGTCTCTCGATTGTTTTTACATTTTTCTATAGCTGCACACAGTGCTCAGCCCACCCAAGTGCCTTCAAACAGCACAGTGGTTTCTAGAACAAATGGTATTGTTATGAAGGATATCACATCAACCAACTATTCGTCTCTCTCTCCCCCTTCTCTCTCTCTCTTCTCTTTTTTTTTTTTAAAAACCAGCCGTAAACAAGTTTTTACAGTCGCTGGGGCTGTTACCATGGCAACTCTGTTCACCAGGCACAGACCTAAAATACACCGGTATACAACACAAATTCTTGGCCAACGGACATGAGAGAAAGCCCCGCCAGTGCTGTTCTCATTTCCTAAGCATTACAAAGTAATTCCATGCACTTAAACACTCCCAGATGTTTTGTGGTATCCATGCATGGTTAGACCCACACGACTGGTAATGCATAAAGCATAAATTCTTCCCTCTTTAAAAAAAAAATATATATATATAAATGGAATTCAGCTGCTTTAAGTCTTAAACAGCTTTTCCTCAGTAATGGAAGCTCCTGTCTATAGTAATCAAATAAATAAATAAATAAATAAATAAATAAATACATAAATAAATAAATAAATGCCCAAGCATTACTTTAAGTACTTAAGTGATTTCGTTCTTAGTCAGTGTTCATTCATTCCAAGGAAAAACACATGCGGTGAAGTGTTCGGTTATTCCGATTGGTAATAAGTGGCGGCTTCCGAGAGTGTGACCTCAACCCTCTCTACACATCCCCGAGTCGGGTCGAGTATCTGTGCTGAACTATTAAACGGCTGCTTTACGTGTTCCTGGCTCTGAACGACTGCCTCTCCCACGCTTTTGTGTGCTTATCACGTAATTGCCGTTGGGCGACAGCGAGTGGTTTTCCAGGAACGCGCTTTCTTCCGAACGACTCGTTTATGAGGACACGCTCGCCAGAACCACAGCAATAACACCATCACTGGGAGACCGTAACCATGGGAATGTCTGTAGTCCTAGTGTGTGTTAACAATACAGATTAGGGTTACTTTCTTTACTAGATTTACTAGGGTGTGCTGTGATGGAAGGTTAATAGGACATTGCGAAACTCGGATCATCTTTCCTCGTTTCGTTGGCTGAGAGTTCCGCTCTAGAACTATTGTTTGTTGGGGACACCATGGTGGATTAGTGGTTTGCCTCGCACCTCCTGGGTTGGGGGCTTGAATCACACCTCGGCCCTGTGTGCGTAGAATTTGCATATTCTCACCGTGCTTCGGGGATTTCCTCTGGGTATTACGTCGTATTCCACTACTCAGTAGTGTGTGAATGTGTGCGTGATTGTGCCCTGTGATGGGTTGGCACCCCATCCAGGGTGCCCCCCGCTCCATGCTACAGTCTCCAGGCTCCCCCACGACCCTGTGTAGGATAAGCAGTATGGAAAATGGATCATCATCATCATGGAAGAGGCCACATTCGTCATTATAGAAATGTTTCATTGCAGGACAATGATAGTCAGCAGAACTTTATTAAATGACTCATCCCTCTAATTTGACAAGTCGAGCCAAAAATGCTCAAGGGGGCAGAGACACCAGTTTCTCCTTTGTCATCCATCTGCAGGTTCACACACACACACACACACACGACTTTATAAGGCTATCCCTGATCAATGCGGAAAGCCAATACACGGATTTCACTACCCCTGGCCTCAGAACACCTTGTTTACATGGCAATATTGATTCCAAGTGTTCAGTTCACGGAGCTAAAGACGGCAAAGAGGGAAACCTGACCGGAAAGATGATCCCAGCAACCTTTACCCAATTCATCACTCTATACTCTCCCTTCCTGGTTATACAGAGGCCAATAAAGATGATTCTCTCTCAGGAAATAACCATGACTCCAGTACTGAATACACAATCATTCACTGTTGAAACCAATTCTTCCTTCTAAAAAAAAAAATAATGAAATCCCAAACACTTATGTAACCAAAGGCAATTTAAAAAATAAATAAATAAATAAATAAATAAAAATATGGCATTAGTGCAAGTATTACAACATGAACCCAGCAGGAGTTAAAACCTATTTATATATGGAAGGGAAACTGGAGTAAAAGTCCACATCTGCACAGTTCAGCACATACAGATGGACTCGTAGCAAAATCAGGGCTGCTCCAAAAATAGCACCCATGATGCACAAATCAAATGAACTGAATCCTGTGTTCCGCGATATTAAAAGCAGATGCTACGCACACCCGCCTTTCCTCCTCTTTAAACACTTCTGACCTTTCTTTTTGCTAAATAAATTGAGCTTGAGCCGTTTCTCTTTTCAGTCTCAAAGCAAAAAAAAAAATACACAGCCATGGTTTAATAAAAAGCTTTAATTAAAGAGTTATTTCAGACAAGAAGTTTATTTCCTTCTCTAGATGTTCTTAAAGAAAAAAAGATGAGCAACTTGTATGTTAACATTTATAATTAACGTGTGACCTTCAGCGATGTTCAAGATTTATCTTGTAATGACACGGTTAATGGTTTCACACATTACCCACAATGACCTTTCGGCAACGTGCATGACAGATGTGCAGTGGCATCTTGCCTTTGCTTCATCTCCATCTCAAGACAGTGATGCAACAGTCCTTTAGTCTGTCCAGTCTGCTTAGATGCATCGGCTTCCAAAGCTTCAACTTTCGTGTTAAGATCGGCCTCCATCAACATGCTCGACATCCTGTAGACTGCTAACATGATGTTACAAGCAACGCCTCCGCTGTGCGGTAAATCCGATAAAGTTAGCACTAAAATCTCTAAACACACGGCAAATATTTCAATAAACACATTTGTTTCAGAGTGACGTCCTCCTTTAAGGTTTTCCTTTCGTTCATACCCAGCAGAGAATGAATGACAGCTCTCCACGCCCTATGAAAATCCATTCATATACAAATATGCACTTGAATGGTTGTTCAGATAGAAAAAAACCAATGACTCAAAACACGGCTGTATGCACTATAACGCGAGTCAACGGCCTCGAGGGACTGCAGAATCATGGAGGTAATGATGGACCTGGAACGTGTGCAAGTGCCAAGGTCACATTCGGTCATCGTGTTGATTGAATGATGTGCATCATCACTACATTTTGACTTTCAATTAAATCGAATTTCGTTCCTCCTCATAGCTCTGTGCACCACAGGTTCAGGGTCGTCAAAGATGATGCAGTTATTCACTGAAAGAAACTCCGGCAACAAGCCATGAGAAGTGGTAGCTCAGTGTTGAAGGCTTTGGGCTATTAATTGGAAGAAATCCCAGCATAGCAAGCCACCATGGCTGGGTCCATAAGCAAGACCAATAACGCCAACACAAAGTGTTGATTGGAAGACTGGGGAACCCCTCTAATCTTCCACTGTCAAGTTTCAGTGAGCCTCTGTAGCCTCAGATTCCTGCTTTTGGCTGACGGGAGTGGAACGTGATGTGGTCTTCTGCTGTCATAGCACATCCGCCTCAACGTTTAACACCTTTCCGAGATGCTTTTCTGTTCGCCATGTTTACGAAGAGTGGTTATTCGAGTTACCGTAGCCTTACACCTCTGCCTTCTCTCATCAACAAAAAAGTGTTTACAGCTGCTGGCTGGAGGTTTTTTGTTTTTTTCGCACCATTCTGAACATTGTGTCACTGCCACATCATTGGCTGTGTGGATAACTGAATGAACAAGTGCACACGTGTTCATGATACAATGGCTGGTGGGTGTACGTTGGCTCTTATTACATTTGTGTTTTTAGGTCCTCGTTGATGTAATGATTAGCGTTTTCCAGGTACTTTTTTGGGAAATGAAGGCAACATTCAAGAACCTTCAACGTAGCACACGACATCAGAGAAAAAGACAACACTTGGCTCTGTGAAATTGTCCCTCTGTCTCTGGGGAAGCCCATTATTAATGGACAGCTGTTATTACTATTTACATTCCAAAGGCATGTTGGACCATGTTCCGAGTTTCTGCAGCCGTGAACCTGCTTATAATAAACGCAGGTATGTTAATTCATATATTAAGGGTGCTGTAAAATGTGGTCACTTTTTTGGTCACCACTGTTTAGTTGGAGAGAGAGAGAGAGAGAGAGAGAGAGAGAGAGAGAGAGAGAGAGAGAGAGAGAGAGAGAGAGAGAGAGAGAGACTCAGATCTGGTGAAACTTTTGCTAGGTCTCCTTATTCCTCTTCTCCCATAAATCTGTAAGTCCATCTGTCCATCCATCTCAATACATCTCTCTGCCTATCTGTTCAATTATTCATCTATTTGTCTAGTCAGACCACCAATCTGTCCATCCATTTGTCTGTCTGTGCATCTATTCTTATATTTTTTCGGTAAGTCCAACCATTTGGCTGTCAATTAGCGCATCCATCTGACTGCCAGTCAAACAGTCAACCCATCTATTTATCTGCCTATCCATCCATCAATTTATCTACCTGTCCACTTTCTATCAGACTATGTCCATCTGCCTGCCCGTTCACCCCTCCATTTATTCTGTTTATTCATCCAAATCTGCATGCCCCTCCATCCACCCACCTATCAGCATGCCCATCCATCAATCCACCGGTGAGCATGTCCATGCATCTATTCACTGCTCTGCATCCATCCATTAACACCATCCACATGGCCATCCATCCACCCACCCTCCCTCTCAGCATGTCCATACATTTATCCACCCATCCATCCAATTTTCAGACCATCCATCCACCACACTCTCTCAGCAAGTCCTTCCATCCATCTATTTCAACCCATCCATCCACCCACCCGTCGGCATGTCCACCCACCCATCCGTCGGCATGTCCACCCACCCATCCATCTATTTGCATGTCCATCCATTCACCCATCCATCTATCTGCATGTCCATCCATCCACCCAGCCATCTATCTATCTGCATGTCCATCCACCCACCCACCCACACAGCACATTTCTTTAGTTTTTCCATTCACTCTTCCTCTGTCACATATTGCACAGACTTTATCTGTGATAAAGTCTCACAGCAGTGTTGGGATGAAAGTGGTATTATGCAAGATATTAACTGCTAAATGAGTTGCTGAGTAGCAGAGTTGTCCCACTGGTACATAGTGACTGACGTAAACACAAATGAAAAATTCACACTTTCTTTGGTGTTTTGCATCCTTCCATTCATCGTGTGAAAGCTGTCGTATGCTCCTGTGACCAGGCACAGAGCAAATATGATTAACATTTCCACAAGCAGTTTAGAAAACACGATGCTTTATCGCATCCGAGATGACCTTCGGTTCCAAACGCTAACCTCTGAGAGAAGTCACAATCATAATATGCATTGGTATGTGTCGTCTTGTGAATTTTTGCGACGGGACAGGTTTCATCATGTTGACAATCCAACACTCATCCAAGTGGCTTCAGGAATCTCAATCAGTACGTTTACATGGACAACAATAATCCGATATTAGCCCGATTGAGACAATACTCTGACTAAGAAACTATCATGTAAACAGCAATTTATGCCCTTAATCCAACTAGTCATACTCGAAGTAAACACAAATCGAATTAAGACGTGTGGAGTATTCCTGTTGTAGTCGCATTATTGAAGGCATTACAGACATTTAAACACCTTAAATCACACTATTGACGTCATGTGGGAGTTTTCACCGTATTTTGCGACAGAACACATACGGCAGCGCTCAACCATTTGACTACAAACAAGAGAGTGCGGCTGCGTCCGAAAACGCATACTTACCTGCTATATAGTAGGCGAGATGCACACATTTCAGCTACTATATAGAAGGCAAGTATGCGGTTTGGGACGCAGCCCACGGCTTCAAGCGGTGGTCCATTTGCACGTATAACCTGACAGTTACCTGCACTTGAAGCGTGCGTAAAATTAAAAAGACACCCAAAACTGTATACCGTACCATAACAAAGACGAACTGTACGTTGACGCGCTAAGTTCTGGAGGGACGTCGGACTGCGTGGCGTGGGGACGTAATGACGCGTGTTATTAAATCGGCCCATGTTCCAACGTAAAACGGGAACACGTAAGGAATATTCTAAAAGCAACTCATGTGAACACCTTAAATCACAATATTGTCTTATTCAGAATAAGGGTAATAATTAGATTACTGCTGTCCATGTAAACGCAGTCAATGATAGAAGCCCATTAGATCAGTGACGAGGTGCCACAAGATGTAGACCTAACACTCTATAAGTGAGCACAGGAGCATGCACCAGAGAGGTTTAGAAGTCTGTAGGCAGCAGCAAATTGCAGAAAAAGACACTAAAGTATTCTGGAAAGTCATTTCAGGAAATACAACACCATCCAGGAAGTGGGAGTAACATCCTCCTGGAGGATAAGGGAGCTTCAAGGACTCCCCCTGGCTACCCTACAAACATCTGACCTTCAGCATCTCTGATGTCCGTTTTAGCTGAAAGCAATTTTCCTCCCAGTGGCTCCCTTTCATTGGAGCGTAGCCTAAAAACCCCCCGCATGTTTTATGGGGGGGGGGGGGGGGGGGGGGGGGGGGGGGGGGGGGGATTGTTACTTGTTTGATCCACGGTGTCAGTCACAGTGAAATTTCTCCAACATGGCTACGTCAAGTTCTGTGGAGCTTCACTTACCCACCCACAGTGACTTCCAGAATTTCAAAACCAGCCTCCGCATATTTAGCTAAACCACAGTCTCCTTTCGGTTTGCTTGAATGCAACATGATTTGGTCTGAATGACCCCTCTCACTGCCTTCAATCAAAACACAGATGCCATGCAACGCCTAGATCCACTTTCCAAAGTCAAACAATTCATAAAACAGGAAGATATGTTTAACATCTGTTAGGATTCCATCCAGTCCCCCCCCCCACACCAAAAGGAAACTGTAGCTCATAAACAGGCAGACCGGCTCCTTAAGAGTGAGCATGTAGCCAATGTAGAATTAGTAAAAACACCATAGAATGTCTTCAGGATAAGAAGGATAAATATTTATTCAGCAAAATACGAGATGTAGGATCTGTCCAGGGTCTGCAGACATGATGCAGGACTGAGACTTTTAAGCCACAAACCAGAGCTGGAAACTGACCACAAAAGTTGTAACCTTCAAAAGGTTTCGGCTTGGGCATTTCAAAAAACAGCACCGTCCAGAAGCCGACACTGAATTCGTATATTTAGGCTGTGAACAGTTTCATACACGAGTGTGTTAGTGTGTGTTCTCGTAATACGAGCGATTTAAACTCACTGGCCACTTTAATACCCCTGCTAATTCGCAGCAGCAGGGCAAGGCAAAGAAAATAACGAGAGAATCACAGAACTACAAAATGTTGGCAATCTTAGAATTAAAGTGTGGTTTCTTTTAGAACCACAAAAGACACAGTACAATTAAAAGGATCACGTTCTCACTCTTACAGACAGAGTATGAATTCCAGAACACATCACATACTAGAACCACTGTGAGAAATCTAGAGCCGCAAATTGCATTCCAGAACTGCCAATTCTGACATTCGTAGAATCTAGGCATTTATTCGAAAGCCTCCACATTAGAATAAAACCGACGAGGGTTCTAGAACTACAAAAATCACATTTCAGAACCAATGAGAATTCTAGAGTCAGAAAAGCCCAAAAGATTCATCCTTTGCTGCTGTGGTCCGAGTTACCGGTACCACCCTTGATTATTTTCCTGTAACAGCATGTCCTGAAGTGTTTCATTTCTCTTCTACCACACCCATCCATTTTCTGTACCGCTCATCCTACACAGGGTCGCAGGGGAGTCTGGAGCCTAATCCCAGGGGACTCACGGCACAAGTCGGGGGACACCCTAGACGGGGTGCCAAACCATCGCAGGGCGCGATCGCTCCAGTTCATACACGGACAATTTAGAGATCAGCCTACAGAGCATGTCTTTGGACTGGAGGAAGAAACCAAAAACACCCGGAAGAACCCCCCCCCAAAGCACATGGAGAACATGCAAAACACTGCACACATGGGGCGGAGGTGGGAATCGAACCCCCAACACCAGAGGTGCAAGGCAAACAGTTTACATATAAATGTCATGGAACATACACAGTACACAGTTATACTTGTGTGACAGCAGCGGTTAACAGTCACTCACCAACCTCGTTATTTTTAAAAAGAAAAAACAAAACCGACGTGTTATGTGGTGTTTACAAATTGAACCCTGACCTTCTGACCAGTAACTCACGGCCTTAACCACTGAGCCACCACGTCTCAGAATCAATAATCAATGGGATATTGTTAATCAAATGCATCAGAGGCTTAGCAGGCTCCAGCATTGGTACTATATTAATTGGTTTTTAGGGAGCCGATCCTTGGTCGGACTTTTGTGAGCTTCTGGTTCTGGTATAACTGGTTCATTAAGAACAGTACAGGCTTCTTCAGCATCAACTAGTGTCAAAGTAAGTTATTTATAAAAAAAATAAATAAATAAGTTTGGAAACAAACATCAACATGAAAGGCAAGAGCTGACCAGAGACCAGGTAAAATTTTGAAACAGGTCATCAACCCCCCTCCAGCACCGTCCCGCTTTTTTCTGCCGAAACTTTCTGATCAAAGACTGTGGCTGAGAGACAAAACAAGTCCATCTGTGTTTGATAAAGGCAGCTTTGAAGCTCGGCTCATGAACACGCCCTCAAAAAAAATGTTACAAAAAATACTCTGACTGAAAGGCAACAAGTGTGACCACAAAAGACGGATCAGGCATAAATCAAAACTACTATTCTTTCAACTTGCATGCATGCATTCCAGTTTTCTGTCCTGTGACAGGACACTCCTGTATGACTTGGAGAACAATAGCACGTGTGCTGAAGTTCTACAGAATAATCATGCATCAAATACACATCTCGTGTTTATATTCGAGTTGTGCGAGAGAACGGTCAGTGCTCCAATTACAGTCAAATGTTAAGCGTTTGACTCTTTTAAAGATTAGTGATTAGGAGAACGAGATAAAAAATGAAATGTGAGGAAGAGCACAAAGTGCTCACGGCATTCCTCCACTGTTTTCCATTAGCAATGTTATTATTCATCAGCTCATGCTGACGTCAAAGCTAGCCAGAGGAGCAGGATAGTGGGCTCCAGCTGCTGTGGGTTAAAGGAGAGCCCCACTGCCTCGCTGGGAGTCTGGCAGCATTTAAGCACAGTGACGTACAGCGGGAGCGTGAGGGAGGAAGCATCTGTTTCAACAGCAAGAGCCTTACATTAATCAGGAATGTTTAAGAAATGCTCAGATACAGACAGTCCTGTTCCTTGATGGCAGCTGGAAAAATCATGAGCCCTGTACATTTGCTGCATTTTATTTTTTATACACACACATGAATACTGTAAATATGTGCAAGGTGGTTATGGTGTGAAAGTGTTCCATTTATCCTGGCCAAATGACTTTCAAAGATAAACACATCCACAGAGTTGCTGAGATTAAAGGTAGACCAGCTAGAGTGCTTGGAGCATAAACACACACACACACACACACACACACACACACACACAGAGAGAGAGGCTAATCTAATTCATTGTGCAAAATGTAGGCATGTTTGCTAACATTAAGCTAAGTAGTTTATGATGTAAAATAAGCCAGTAGACAAGTTTACATTCATGCTACAAGTGAAAAGAAAGATTATTGTTTATCAAAAGGTTATCAAATTGAACTTAAGCTCTGCCATTACTGGCACAAAGACGCATGTGTTTCAGCAAGTGAAACAAAACAAGACACGCAAACGGAATTCAACACTATACGCGCTGAAGATTATGATATCAAGTAATTGATATTGTCCAAATACACACACACGCGCGCGAGATCAGATGATCAGTGTTGGCTTTGCGCGGTCATTTCCGACACGTCATGAACAAACATCAACTCCAGACATGAGAATTCCCACTACATGGTCCCTGTGGAACCTTCTGGAAAAAGTCTGTCTGACTAGCACACACACACACACACACACACACACACACACACACACACACACACACACACAGTAGGTGGAGATTTTGCTCATAACAATAAACAGGAGCGTGTTGTAGTAAGGGCCATATGCCATAATGCGCCATAAGATCCCAGAATTCTGAGAGTACCATGGATGCAGTCAGTACAACATGCACTGCAACTGAATTGAATGACATCCAGAAAATCTCTTGCATGCTCAGTATTAATCACGAAAAAAAACAAAAAAACCCAAAACACGACTGGCTCTGAGAAAAGGTTTTTGCCTCCCAATAAAATCAAACTAGTTGAACTAGTGAACAGTGTGGTGCTGCTTAACTCAAAACAGGACAGTGTCTAGGGTTTTTTTTTTTTTTTTTAGTTCTGGTCAGCAATGCCACGTTCTTCTGTACATCCAATAGCCATTTGTGCATGGGAGGTAGCACATTAAACAAGAGTTTTCAGTGCAGTCCACATGCACTGCAGCAAGAAACTGAGGTTGTTCTAGTATGATTTAGGCCAGATGGAGAAGGGGGGGGGGGGGGGGGGGGGGGGGGGGGACACAAGAGATGCAAATCATTGGAGTGAGGAACTTTAGCTAAGCAGGGGGGATGAACAGGTAGGCTGTAATAGATGGAAACACATTTATCTGTGAGATAACCGGCTGATCACACAACGTGACTAATCATGACAGCAAGACACTTTATTAAAGGAAAAAATTATATAAATAAAACACACAATTATACATAAATGAAAAGTGGTGGGCGATGTGAAAAAATATACCAGGATTCTTGAAGGCATTCTTATGATACACGTCACATTTGTTTGCTCACGACCTACCAGAAGGGGGGGGAGGGCTGATAATGTCTATTGATTTTTTTTTTTTTTTTTTTTTTTTTTTTTTTTAAATTAAATATTACACTCAAAAGGAGGAAAGGAAATAAAAACCCAACATCAATTTTAAAGCTTAAATGCAAAATTGATCACATCAGCTGTGTGCAGTTAGTTTGCAATTCAATTTATAAAAAAAAAGCAAAAAAAATTAACGTTATAATATTTTATCTCAGAAGAAGAATATTGTGACATAATGCATCATGATATTACGTTGACATATCCCCCAACTTTGCATTGTGTAGAGCTGCAACTAACGATTATTTATTTTCATAATCGATTAGTTGGCCTATTATTTTTTTCGATAATCGGATGGGGGCGGGGCAAACTTTCAGTACCATTTCTTTTATTTAAAATAAAATCCACAAACACTGTTACAAATATAAACTTCAGACTAAAACTTTACACAACTATTTGTCCAAAACAGAAAATAACCCAACACACACACACACACACACACACACACACACACACACACACCAGAATATACATTATTAATGAAGGACTGTAGTTCAATTCGGTGTATATATAAAATTTATTTTACAGTATTTATGCATTATTTTTATGGATGCACAAAAAGCACTGAATTAAACTACAGTCCTAAATGAATAATAAAAACTCACTTTCACTGCACCTCGTGGTTTCTGCCTTTAGTCATATTTTACTCGTTTACTTTTGATCAGAGTGTCTTAATTAGACATCACAGATCTTACTCGCACTCCCACCGTGCATCAGCGCGTCTACACAGCGCGTGATCAGCAACGTGGCCTCGTTACTAACACACCACTTCCGTCATAATAAACGACAGAATTTACACTGCAAGTGTGCAAGTACGGCATATAATGACTAGACTTAAATTAAACTAAACCTTTTAAGCAACTCGCACCAGTTTCCCCTTACACACAGTGGAGCATTTTGGATACAAACATAAGTTTGATTTCCGTGGTGTTTAAAATGCTTCCCTGTCTTAGAGGACATGGAGGTTACACACTTTCCTCCTCAGTCATATGATGATTTTGCCTCGGTCTGATGGTGACTGAGGTCATGTTGGGAATAAAAGGCAACACTGACAGAAAGCAATCTGAAGCAAGTCATTATCGGTGACTCTGGGTGTCTGCTAACGCTAGCTTGCGTATGACGTCATGCGCGGTCAACTAGGAAGCGGCTTATACTTCCGGTTTAGGGATGTCACGAGAACCGTTACTTCGGTACCAACATTCCTAAAACATGACGGTACTTGTTTTTCTGCAGTAACGTTGGTACTGTAGGTACCGAGGTTGCAATTCTTCCGGAACTGAAGGGTGCAGCAAACACGCGCAAGCGTTCTAGTCGGTCCACAAGTGGTGAAGAAGAAGAAGAAGAATGCCTACAAGCACAGGGGGAAAAACTACAGAAGACGGCGACAAGTTTAGCTCCGCCCCGACTTGTTGACAGGAAAGGTGGTAAGAGTCAAATATGGAAATACTTCACATTCGAAGCGGATGACAAACATAATTGATGCCGTGAAGCCGGTGTGCAACCGATGCTATGGTTCATTTCAAACAAAGCGAGGAAACACCTGGAATTTGGTGACGCTCCTGAAAGACGGTCCTATATTATGTTTGTTTGAGGCAGCTGCATTGTGGCCGTGAGACCAGCTAATATGCTCCAAGTAATGTTAGCGATAGCCAGTTATTTGTTAACGACGCTGACACGGTGCGATGTTATAAGGCATGTTATGGGCCGCCATGCACCGCCGCTCAGCCCCGTGTCCTGTCAGCTAAATGTAGCCTCATGTCACTAATAATTATTCAAATGTTCATGCTTTGAATAAAATCTTTCCGGCCTGCCACCATATCAGTGAACTTAAACTAATGCTTGCATTCAGAGTATAAGGGGTGTGTGAGGAGTGCACCTTAGCACTTAGCACTGTTTTATTAGTCATTGACAGACAGTGTCCGATAACTAAAATACCCCCCGCCCCTCTCTTTTTGCCAGTATTAGCCAGAGGAGGATGTCCTCCAGAAGTTTTTAATTTTATTTTTAAAAAATGATTTTTTTTAAAACCACAATGCGGTATTGACTTTCGTGTACTTTTGGTGGCATCGGTACCGACTACTATATTTTGGTATCGTGACATCCCTACTCCGGTTAATTAAAAAAACCAAACACTAGTGTTCTATTTGAGATGATATTACCTTTCTAAAATCCACACACTAGATGGTAGTGCAGAGTGCATAGTGTACGTGTATAGTACTTCATTTGGGACACAACTTAAGTATTTACTCTCTGAATCGTGTTTTCGGAACAGAAGTAACGTGGTGAGTAAATGTACCCCGTGCGCAGACCAACTAATCGATAATGAGATTCGTTAACAATTTTCATGATCGATTAGTTGTTGCAGCTCTACTATTGTGCATCGTGAAATCATCAAGTATCGTGCCGCACTGTCCATCCCTAATACCAAATCATCCTACTGCCAAAAAAAAAAAAAAAAAACCCATTCAAAATGTGTAACGTCTATGAACATGGCAGTATGAACAGCTCCACGACAATCCCGATGAGCATGTGTGCGCACACACACACAGTGTGCATCTGCACTAGGGGCTCTAACAGAGTTCCACAGTGCATCCGTCATGTTCTCTGCACACAAGGGACCAGGACAAGTGCAGAGACAGAATGAGTCCTTGTTACTGAAGCTCACTGGAGTGCGAGAGGCCACAGAAGGACAAAATGAGATGGAGGACCAATTAACCGTGAAGTACCGTATAGGACTAAGGGGACCGCATGATAAAGCAGCCACTTCACACACACTCCAGTGTGGTTTGGAAAATCTGTGCACTTGTACACTAGTTGTTTGCTCTAGCTTATGGACAGCCCCAGTGCATCATGGTATCTGGAACGAGTCCTTATATTACCAAGGTCTTCGCACTGAACGCGAATGACATTTAAAACCCCCTTTAAAACCTCTCAAGTGTATTTGAGAATTTCATATTCGACATTTATAGAAGGATTGCTGCTAGGAAACTGAGAAACACTGATGACTAGCTAACGGCTGAAACTAGCGATTCAGCCGGTTGGAGGCGTTAGCTTGGACATCAAGACAGCCGTGGGTTATACAAGATACAAAAATCCCAACAGGGTGCGCGCTTACAGAAAAATAACCCACAAAGCATTTCTCTGCTGCAACAGCACACCCCAAAGTGTTTCATTCCTCTCGTACCACAGCAATTTCCCAACAAATACAATTTAAAAGTTTATTAATGAACGATACAGTGTGCGGTTTATAGTCATATTTGATACGATCAAGCGTCCGTGAGAAAAGTTCGTTCACAACACTTATGTTACAGCAGATATAACGTGTCGCGTCCTCACCAGCCTCTTTGTTTGTTACAGAGAAACTGGAAAGTTCTCGGTCCTGAAGACTTTCCTGTGGTGGAAAACCTACTGACTGCTACAATTCGCAAATGACGAGGTGTTTTTCTTTGCTAGAATGAGCGGTTACTATAGAAACGATCCCATATTATAATGGGTGCATTAAGATAAACGGAACGTTTAAAATTACAGCAAGAACTTTTGTTCTACCCAATCAGAGCTGAGAACGCTGTGGTATTTGCAATATTAAACAAAAAAAACAAAAAAAAAAAAACAAAAAAAAAAATTCACCTAGAACCCCTGTATTAAAGACCCACTGGATGGGAAACTCTTTGTTGCCGTCCACTTAACTAGCAGCTCTCACCCAGAGCACCAGTGTCACTGCCGTCATCGGTTTTGCTTCGGACTCATCAGCTAGAGTTTACAAGTCCTTAAAAGGAGCTGCTTGTAATATTTTAACACCCTGTCAGCTAAAACCCAACAGAAACAACGACAGAAATGGTGTTCCTCGGTAGGGCCGGAGGACGCAAGAGGTTCTTGGCGAACACGGTGTACAGCTCAGACTTAATGCTGCGTGTTATTTCCCAGGGTGTGCAAGGACACTTACTGACCGTAACTCCGTGTTCCCTCCAACAATAGATCTCATGCAGCGCTCCATAGCCAAGAGGACTTTTTGAAAAGCACTTCAGGGTTATTCAGCTTGTCTTTATTCCCAGAACACTGATCCAGGTGAGCGGGTCACCACGAAGAGCGGCGTGTATGCATTAGTATTTTGAGTCAGTGGGTTGGGCAGAATCTGGGTTTGGCTCCAGGGAAAGATCAGAAAAGTTTGAAATGCAGACCTCTGAACGTGGTTAAATATTTATGAAAGAGACAGTTTGTATAAACCAAGTGACCTCGCCTGCTCACATGCATGTTACGATATACACCCCTCACACACCCCTCTCTTTGGTTAATTGATATTTTGGCTGTCACTTTGGTTAACAGTTTCTTACCCACAATGCAATTCGGCTGCCCAGTGATACTGGGATTTATGCTGCATTCGACTTGCCTTCAAAGTGGGAAGTACATGCAAGCAAATACTTGTTCATACTGTATAACTCACTTAAAGATTTACTGTTGATGTGAGCAGCCATGTAAGTTTCATGTCACTTGCTGAACTCTGAGTTGAGGGGACCAATCGGTGTTTCGGAGAAGGAATTCCTTCGGAGGGTCTTTGGTTCTTTCCTAGTCGGAGTTGTGACCTTTAGACGAATGCAGCATTAGCCATTGCTTTAGCTCTACCTAGAGAGCGCGATGCAGCAGCGCTTTAGCCTGTCCAGCTCTCTCGCTTCATCTGTACACTTTACTCCAACAGATCAGCTTCCAAAGCTTCATGCTGCTACTGCAGTCAACGCCATCATGCTCGTCATCCTGTAGACGAGTCTCTGCTGCACTGCATTCCGGTATGTTGGATTTCTCATTAGTATTACAGTGAAAGTCGCTACGTGTTTATAAGTTTGAGCTCGTCGAGATTATCGCTAGCGATACATCATTTCTCTCAGTGACAGGAACTATAAACGCGTTCCATTTCAAATCCATAATCGTGTCTTTTGGTGACTTCACATTGCTGAGCTTATGCACCTCATCAACTGCCTCATGTTTTGATGATCTTGTGTAAACAATGGAAACAAAACTGTGTGTACCACAAACATTGGTCTATTAAACATTTATGAGAAATGGTGCAACACAGCGAGTTTTTGGGCAACTGCGGTACAGCAGTATTAAGACAATACCCACTATGAATAATCTGCCTTAGTTCAGATATTAAGGGGAAAAAAAAATCCATCCTGAACAACTTTCATCCATTCATTTTCCGTACTGGTTATCCTACACGGGGTCGCGGGGGATCCTGGAGCCTATTCCAGGGAACTGGGGGCACAAAGGGGACACCCATTCAGACACTACGGACACTTTGGACATGCCAATCAGCCTACAACGCATGTCTTTGGACTGGGGGAGGGAACCAGAGTACCCCGGAGGAAACCCCCAAAGCACATCTAAGGTCCACGTACACAGGGCTGCGGCGGGAACGCTACAACATGCAAGCCACTGGAGGTGTGAGGCAGACGCGCCAACCACTACGCCAGCGTGGGCCCATCACATCAATCTTGGTTGTTTTTAAATATTAAAAAAAAAAAAAAAATAAAAATAATAATAATAAAAAAAATACAAATAAAAAAACTAACTGTTTTGTAATGAAATTCTGAGGCGACTAAAATTTTATTTCGCAGCTTAAACGTCATTCACATTACACACAATGCCATCTGACTACCTGCTGATGTCAGTGGGAGTCAACCCTTGCTACTTAAAGTGACCGAAGCAGCGGCGCTTTAGTCCATTGGTCTGTCCGGTTCCCTCATCCCAAAGCTTCGCCGTTCACATAACTTTCACGAGCGTGGCCGCTCATACATCGCGGACTTCTCTAATGGACTCGTAGTTGCGTCCGTCACTACATCGTTTGGACTGAATAACTAAATTATACAGTTCAAATAACCACCACATGAAGCGACAGGCATTTTTGTCAATCGCACAACATGAAAAAGAAATCCACATTAGTGTCAGAGTTCCGTATTCACAGTCATGAGAAACCCGCTGTTTTATTTATTTACTTATTTTTTTAAAAAACATGGTCACATTGATTCATTCAGAGGCAAAACGTCCATAGTAATAGAAACATATAGCGCATTGAAAACTATGCGTTAATGAGGCATCAGAATAGTAATGGCATGCTCTCACACACACACACACACACACACACACAGGGCTGAGGTATTCATTACTAACACACTGCTGAACTTCTGCACAACAGTAATTGCTTTGAACTGAGATGTAATCTCCTGAAAAGAAACAGTGTCTGTCTGTGTATAATTACTGGCACGCATGACTATTGATCATTTTGGGGAGTGTGTGTGTGTACGCACAGGAACGTCTGTCTATTCTCAGCCTGCAGCCTCTCACACAATTTCACGTTGTACAATATTTAGTAGAACATATTCAGCGTGATTTGGTTTCACCGACGATTATTGTGATTTGAAATGACAATGTGTAAATCCATTAAGAAGGGGAGGAGAAGAAAATTACACATGATAAATAAAACTATTCTTAACCCGACGCCTGCCTAGTGCGCAGTGATTAAGGCGTTTAATCCTCCAGACTGGCCACCGTACATTAGCGCCAAGCCTTCTGTATTTACCGTGTTGCCATTTGGTCAAAATAAAGCCGCCATCGTGGGCAATTCCTGGACAAAACTCTACTCAGCAGAAGGCTCGCATGAAAGGCAACATTTTCCTAGAGATGCATTTCCAACAATTCTGTTTAGCAAACTTGCCTTTCACAGGCATTTAAAAGAGCATGGCAGTGAAACTTACCTCAAAAGCTTTTAATAGATTTGTATTTATATGTTTGTTTTTTCCTACAGCAAAGTCTCACTTACAGGGACTTACATGCTGAAGAAAGCCTAATAAAAAAAAAACAGCTCACATAAGAAATGTGTTAATATTTAACAGTGGAAAATACAGTTTTATTCCTTAATGACGACACTTTCTACTACCACACTCCAGGAAACAGCTTATACAGAAACTTCTCTACGGATGTTAGAAGACTACCTAATAACGAATAAATTACTAACAAAATAATTAAAACTACTGAAATTATGTTTCACATGCAAGTGGACATGTGACGCGAGTTTCCTTTTGGTCTGCCGGGACTTGTTACGGTGCGTACCTGAAACGGATTTTCCACGTTGCCTACGCTTGACTTTATTGTAGTACCTTCCATTACTGAACCTAGCTACGGTTCAAATTGAACTCAATTTAATAAAGGACACTTTTCTTTCTGAAAGCTATTGCTAGCCTGAGCGAGCTAATCCTCACAAACCATAACTATTTTTGTGCTAGTTTGTTAAAAGGATGCCAAAATTTGTGTCCCTACACTTAACCATTTCTAACGATGCATAATATCAAGCATGGCATCAGAAAAAAGACGACACCGCTTACCACATCAACACCAAATGTACCTGTTACAGTCCGAGTTAAGATCAGTGCATCCATCCCTAGCTCACTTTTAGCCCTTTAGCCATTTTTACGACCAGGTGATTAACATCAAGAGGCATGAATGTATGGGGCAACAGACCATGACATCAAAACAACCATCAGTATCGTGGTAAGACCGGTACAGCATGCACTTTGGCTTACGTTATATATATATTAAGCATAGGGTGTAGTAATCAGACAGCACAATTAATGTCTAACATTTATTATCTATAAAAATGTTTTAAAAAAATTTTTTAAATAAAAAGATTGACAAAACCTTTGCAAATTGCAAAAGGTCACACCAAAATGAGTTACTTTGAACAGAAATCACATCAGGAGTTTCACCCCAGATCTAGCGTTAGCAGCAAATCGTGTTGTGGCTAACCGGAGAACCCAGTCACAGAAAACCAAAGCTTTCATTTCCTACTACGCACCATGGAGCCGAGGTACAATATCGAATCCTGCACTTCATACATAGGCACAACTACTTCGGGGGGGAAGGGGAAAAAAAAACAAACAAAAAAAAAAAAGCCACAACTCTCAAAAAACCTCAAGTAATGGAGATGCATCAAGAATCTGTTTCTAATTGAATCAGAATCTAATCTTGAGCCAAGCAAAGATTCCCTCCTTTACGTATTGGGCAAAATCCTCCCCCGCAAAAAAAAAAAAGCCCTGATCCTGTAAATCACGTAGTGTTGTTGGGTAATAAGCAATAAACTTGCAGTCAAGGACCAAAAGATACACAGCAGAGCGATTAAACGCGTGCTGAAATTGTGCCCCCCAGGCCTCCCCTATCATGTGGCATGCCCCTCACCCATATTGGAGGAGACTAGGTATAATGATCTATATAAAATTCTATCTATATACACACACACAACCAAATCTATAATCTGTTTGATAGATTTCTTTTTTTTTTTTTAAATTACTCTTCATAACTTATTTTTTAAAACACCTTTTATAAAACTATACCAGACAGGTGTGGAACATGGACGATTAAAAATGTTTCTGAACACTATAACTACTTTGAACAAGAGAACTAGGCTGTAATAACCTGGACTATTTTACATGTAGAACACGCTGCATTACATTCGTCTCGCGTTCTAAAAACACAAGAAGGATGTAAATTGGGACGAAGGCGCGTCTCGTTAGTCATGACGTTGTTAAATCTCCGGCTCTCGGCCCCTCACTGAACAGAGCAGACGTAAAGAGAGCTGCGTGAGTGAAGAGAGAGAGCAGGATCCCGTGCTTGCAGGGCAGTATTGGTGATTTTTGGAAAAGCTGCTAGGCGCCTTTTCTTTTTGCAAACAAAACAAAAATTTCACTTAAGGGGTCTGAAAAGTTGCCAAGCTGGCAGCACTGGTCTCCACTGACCGTTAGATAAAAGGCAGGCTAAGCACCGCCTCTCCACAGCAAAAAGAAAGTACAGAGAGTGAGGGAACGTTGGGTTTTTCCCTTTATGCACATTCTATTTGAAAAGCAATAAAATACACAGAGTACCCAAACGATGCCCTGTCTTTTCTTCTTGAAAACAATTTGTGCCACCCCCCCTCCCTTCAGATCTCTCCATGTTGTGCCCGTCTGGTTGAGAACCACGGACATAGCAGATGTATTCCATCCTCCTGAATGCTTTGGGAGCATCTCACTTTAAGCTACAGAACTAATTATTGGTACAGGACCTGAAAAACACCCAACCTGAACCCTTACAGACTCGACCGTGTTCGCACGGTCAAACGTGAAAGCTGGTTTTGAACCGGACGATAAAGTGATAGCCACCTTTTAGCATGCGGTCTGTATAAAAAACCTGCGATGACCATCCCAATATACAGGGAGAGGAAAGAAGGTCTTCAGACATTACAGTTTTTGTTAGTTGAGATACTTCCAGTGAAAGTATCCACTTAAAAATTTACACACAATGTCTGATGACTTTGTACATTGGAGACTATCTTGGGAAAAAGAAAGAAAAATTGCGACTGGTGTTGGGATGATCTCATGCGACAAGTAGCAATCGTGAAGAAGCTCCCTAAAGTCATCAGGGACAACATTAAACAACGCTCAAGGGGGAAAAGCTACAGCTGTGTAGTAAAAACTTTTACCATCCCTGTCAGTACAATCCGTTTGATAATAAGCATCTGGAAATTTCACAACGCACTTGGACAGGTGCGCCACACGATATGTCAGAAATCGCTCCCAGACTAATGATAAAAAAAAAAGAAGACAGCAGTCACTCAAAAAGAGTTGGAGGACGACCTGAAGGCAGCAGGAACGAGTTACGCGGTGAACTGCACCGCAATCATCTCTGTCCCTACATCCTGTTAGTGTCGAACAGCATTTAGACTGATCAGAACTCTGTTGGAACAATGTAATCTAGACATAAGGAATAAATCTAGAACTCTGGCAATAATTTGGCTCAAGTTTGGAAAAAGAAGAGCGTCGTGTGCATGACCCCAACATGACCATTCCCACAGGGAAGCACGGAGCATCGTGATATGGGGCCGTTTCTCCGCAAACAGCATCAAAGGGAGCACGAACTGGGATATATTACAGGTGAATTTAACCTCGTCGGTCAAGAAACCGAATCTGGGGAGAAGACGGACTTCAACAAGACGACGACGAACCCCAACATACAGCAACGATAACTGAAGGACTTGTATGACTTGAATCAAAACTGAATTTCTGAAGGATTTTGAAATCGAGTCCATCAGAGGGACCCTCGTAACTTTGGGGAATGGAAGATGATTCGCCAAGAGGCATGGGCCAAATCTGAACCGAAATGCTGCAAAAACCTAATTAGGTCTTAGAGCTTAGACTTCTCAAAGCCGCAGCGCTCCAGCAAAGTACTTACGTTAATACTAATCTGATATCCAAATGCTCTTCATCGTTTTTGTTTATGAACACTTTTTCGTTCGTAAGTACAAAGACATTGTGTGTGTAAGTTTGAAGCAGATATATTCACTGGAAGTATATTAAAACAACAAAAACAAAAAGAACCAGACACATTTAGGAAGAAGAAATGCCACACTTCACAGGACATGTTGTGGTGATCTGGAAGGTTTTCCTGAAGTACAGCGGTGTTGTGTTATGCCATGAAGTACCCTGTCGCGGAAAATTAACTTCTAACAGACAATGTTTACATCCGTCACAGAGAGAGCCAAGGCTACTGAACCTTCAACACAAACACTGGGGGAAATTACCCAGTGCTGGACTATTATTACACTCAGAGTTTTAACTGTAGCGGAACAAGGATTGACCTCAGATCAGATATCAACCTGTTACCAGCTTATCAGATTCAGATAATGAGGCGCCATGTCCTGAGCTGGAGTCAGTGTAAAGCAAGGGACCCAACTCAGACAAACCTCATGAAAACAGTAACAGATGTTTTCAGATTGGATCCTCTTATTTTGTTCATTTCCATCCACCCATTTCCTGTACCGCTCATCCAACAGGGTCACGGGGAACCTGGAGCCTACCCCAGGGAGCATGGGGCACAAGGTGGGGTACACCCTGGACAGGGTACCAATCCATCGCAGGGCACAAATCACATACACACTCACACACCCGACACTTTGGACACGCCAATCAGCCTACCACGCATGTCTTTGGACTGGGGGAGGAAATCGGAGAACACGGCGGAAACATGCAAACGCCACGCGCACACAGGGTGGAGGTGTGAGGCGAGCGTGCTAACCACTCAGCCACCACGCGCCCTATTTTGATCATTTAACAAGCAAAGATGTACCATCGGCCAAAATCCAGCACCAAGCAATGAGAATCGGTTCTTCTAGAAATGGAACCGATATCTATTTATTGTGCAGATTTTTCAAGTCAGACTACTCAAGTAATCGTTCGTTGGTTGACAGTGAAGCTTCATTTCAGAGTGATTGAATAAATAAACAAACAAACAAACAAACAAACACACACACACTATTTATGGATGCGTGGCTATTATACCCACATGTAGATCTTGCCTAAACTGCTGACCTCAACCCCACTGAACCCCTTTAGGATAAACTGCATCCCAAAGCCTCCTCACCCAACATCAGTGACTGACTCTCTAATGCTCGTGGCTGAATTATCACCGCCTCCACCATGTTCCAAAATCCAGAGGGAAGCCTTCCAACAAAAGTGGAGGTTATTATTAGTGCTGGGATTAAATAAAAAAATTAAAATGATTGATTCTCCGATTTTAATCAATCTTCAATTTAACGAAACGATATCGATTTGGGAAATCCCCAAATAAGTTCTTAATGCACGTGCTTTACTTGAGAGGATGTGATTATCATCTGTAGTTCGCCTCTTGTCCTGAACATGTGCCCATCCTTCACGTTTCGAATTTTGAAACCGGTTTTATTTCTTAAACATGTTTCAAGCTGTTAATGGATTTCACTGTTGCACATTGACACTTTTTTTTTTTTTTTTATAACAGTAATGTGCATTGTGCAGTTTGTGCTTACGTCGTGTGCACTGCATGCACATATTTATGATTTCTTGTTACAATGTTTGTTACTCAAAGTAAAAGTAATGACAATCGTGTGAGCCCTATTGTTAATGTAAGTGTGTATTTCGGTAGTATAGCCAAGTAGGAGGGTTTCAGTTACCAGCAATTATATTAAAACATGGATTCCATGTCTGCAAAACTAATTTTTAAATGAAATATTGATAACTACTCGATACCGAATCGAATCCATATAATTAAGAATTGAATCGCCAGACTGGTCACAATACCCAGACCTAGTTATTATAACAGCAGAGTAGGGACAGTAAATAAATAAGTTTAGCATAAACTACTATGCCACAAATGTTGAAAAAAGCCAGAGCAAAAATCAAGCATTTTGGGCTGCAACAATCTCAAACAAAACTCGGAAAAATCCTTCACAGGCCAGAAAACCCCAAATCAGTCAATCATTACTGAAAATGTGAACGTGGTTATAACGGGGTCTGTTAGTGTGAAAAAACACATCAAAACATGATTTGCATTTCCTTCAAATGGTGGCTGAAAATTAACTCTCTGGCTTATAGGTGGCAAATATTTTTGATGCCTTCCACGGCTCACAAGCTTTCCTTTTCTTCTTTCGTTTGAAAAAATCGTCTCAAACCAAATCAAAGCAAAAAGAAAGGAAAATGTCAGGGACTTGCAGGTTTCCTACAGCTGGTGTCCAGGAGTAGTTCTGCACAGTGAGTCATCACGATAAAAGTTTTTGGCTTCATTGAGAAATAGAACAAAATTGACTTGGCTATATATAACTTTTATTCCTAAACTGTCTGAATAATTGTAATCAATTTCTGTATTGAGCAAAAGCAATCATGACAATCATTTGAAAGATTATTGCTCAGCCAACTCAGAAGTTTATAAAATGTCTTTTTAAAATGGCTTTAATAAAAATGTCCATGTTCTTTGCACAAGCTTAATTTTGTTCAGTGCTTTGACAATGTTTATTTATATATATATATATATATATATATATATATATATATATATATATATATATATATATATATATATATATATATATATATATATATATATATATATATATATAAAATAAAATCTCAATGTGCCCTGTGTGTAAATGGGCATTCTGGGAAATTCATCGCCCAGTGGAATGAATCACCGTTACACGATCCTCGCTCCACTGCAACTGAGCGCTCATCAAGGAAATGACATGTGGTCCACACCTCCCTGTAATGTTCTCGCTCACCCAAACGAAACCTCCGAAAGACATCTCGAATGGGATCTTGATCGAATCAGAGTGATCCTCATTGATACCAGCCGGAAATAGGTGGAGAAAGCAGTACAAGTGCGGTCAGGTGCCTAAAAATATCCTGCATTACTTGTCTAACGTGGTTTAACTTTGTTCTCTAGGAAGGTCGCTCTGATCAAATCTAGATGCCCGGCATAGGATGGTATTAGCCTTGAAGAAGAAGATACAAAGAGTCCCATCAGTCCAGCATCATAGGAAAATGAGGAAAGAAACAAAGAAGGAAAAAAAAAAAAAAAGCTTTCATTTACATGTTCTCGCTGACTCGATTTCCTGTGAGTGTAATTATTTCAATTCATTCTTCCTTGCTCAGATATATACATTAATCCTGCGATGGTGGACATACATTCATTTTATACGTCCATATAAAAATCATTGTAACTTCATCCAGCTAAAACACATCAGCTGATATTTTCTCAGGTTCACTCAATCTAGGGGAACAAATCCGATCTTTTATCTTCGCGAAGTTAAATACGTGATTGTTGGATCACCGCATGCTTCGCTGACCACAGCATGACACTAAACATGGCTTGTGCAAGCACTAAGCATTAAGGCAATGCACAGAGCTGCACAAATCTACAGCATCCAAATCGAGTTCCTGCTCTGACTCACCATTCGGGGCTTCAGTATGTAAATGGCTGAATCACGTGAGAGGAAGGAAAAGAACAGTGCATTTACAGTGCACGACTCCCAAGACTCGAACGGCATACCACTTCTGACTGAAGGAATGATGAAATTAGCCTGGTGGGAAGTCTGACGAAACACATGGTTTGAGCTTTGATGAGCCCTCTTTAAAATCGCATGCAGTGATAACAATTGTAATCAAAATAAGGTTAATCATCATTTCTAATGCGACGCTTCCTTGGGGCACACAGTACAGGCTATAATTTGGTCCTGTCATGAATAGCGGTATTGTGTTCCAAGTACATTCACCTTCAGTGACTGCTTTGAGGTTGACCCGGAATCTATCCTGGAAACACTGGGCATGAAGCTGGAATACACCCTGGATGGGATGCCGGACCATCGCAGGGCACCATGCACACACGTTCAAACACACATTGAGACGTAGGAGCAATGCAGCGTAGCAAGATCACATCATCTCGGAAACTGCAGGAAAACCACACAGACAAGGGGAGAACATTCCCACACGGACAGTAACCCAAGCGTAGGATTGATCACAGGAACCTGGAGCTGGGACACGGCAACGCATCATGCTGCATCTCCGTGCCACACAGCTGAAGCCGATTAGTTTTACAATCCCAAAACGCATTAACTATTTTAATTTTTCAGCAACGGCAATTGCATTTTATTCAGATTGTGTTGGATGTGTAGGACGGGACCCTGCTTCAAAATACGAAACTGCTCCTTACGCTTCCTTTCAAATAGCACAGACTTAATCCCTGAAAGGAAAAGGGGGGGGGGGGGGGGGGGGGGCACAACTGTTGCCTGGCCAATTGGAACACGGGTCTCCAAGATAATATTCTGCCCGTCTGAATACCACAAGAACAGATTATCTGTACATGCTTAAGATTAACATGTCATGCTCGGACCTTCGCCATGCCTGAACGCTAGCACTGGTGAGAATGAGGAGGTCTGTAGCACGACTGATAGCCCGTGTTTGTATTCCAGCGCTGATAAACACTTGACACAGTCTGAGGTTTACGCTAAGTACCATTTCACTGACTCATTTGCTTTCTATGACGCCACTCAGGGTTTGATAATGTGGGAGCTGTGCAAGTCGGCGATAAGAGAAAAGCACATCGCGGTCCGCACCACAGCACGGCTTAGGATTGGGACAGATGTGGCATGGATTGGAGAGGATTATGGGCAATTGGGTTAACAAGCAATAATCCTTCATTTTTAGCCGCTTTAGAAGAAATAAGAGACCAATCCCGTGGTGTTTCATGAGCAGGTTCCATTCACAAAGAGATTATGGTGACCATAAAAAGGACAGAATAACCATCCATTTCCCTTACCGCTTATCCTGAACAGGGTCGCAGGAAGCCTGGACCCTACCCCAGGGGACTCGGGACAAAAAGGTCCCCCACCTTTGCCCCAGAAGGAGTGCCAATGACTCTGTATCCTATCCAAATTGTTTAAATGGATCAATCCTTGGAAACAAATATTAACTCAACTCAATCCAAAGTATACAATGGACCACAAGAAGTGTCGTGTGAGGTGAATCAGCCTGACATCTGACCCACTCTCCCATGGACATCGCTAACCTGTGTGCATACTCATGTTTCAGGTTAAAGCACAACACTGAATGCTTAATTTAAAATTATAATATATATATATATAAAAATCGCACACCATGCAACAATCCCTTGCTGTGTGACACACTGTAGCTGCAATCTGAAGCCTCCCCGCGTGATGAGGTGCCAAACCAAACAGCTGCTCACAACATGATTGCACAATCATACAAAACTCCAATCCAGCACTGCTCCAAGCTTGTGTACACACACACCTGCATCCATAACCTTCGCTGGTTCTCTTACACCCATCAGCTGGGAAGGCAGACAAGGAATCCTCCTCTAGGACCACTACAACACTCATCTTGCATACACTTCTATCTTAAGCAACTTGAGGCAGAATTCATTCTCCGATACCACTTTTCCACACACACACGCACACACACACACACCTTAAGAACTGGCCAGCATTTCTTCTACTACATGAGCCAAATCATTACATAACCACATGGGAGTTTCGTAAATGCGTTGCATAAAAATAAGTTCTCGCTTCACAGTCCAAAGTTAAACCTTGCAGCGTCTACACTCAGGACAAAAGATATTTAAACAGAACAATACAGCAAAACCTACACCCGGTGTAGGTGTTGTTCCTCCACGAGCAAGCCGGAACTTATTAAATGCACTCTGGAACTGTACTAGAGGGATGATCAGCATTCTTCCGGAAGACTTTGTTATGATGGTGTTGGTGGAGAGCGCTGTGCGCATATGAGCACACTGTACATTGAGTAGCTCATGGGCGAGGTGCCTGATGCAATGACTACTGGAAGAGTAACCCTCTAGTACACAGCCCAGTCTATAACGAGGAATATACACCGTGTTCCAAATGATTATTAAAGGGAAACCTACTTAAAGAGGTTGTCTCACGTTATTAAGCAAGTCACAATTCTCATGCAATATGAGGAGGAAGAAAGATCTTTCAGTGCAGTGTCTAAAGGCATCAAAACAACTGATGTTTTGTGGAAACGGAATAGAGATCAACAAACTGTCAAAAGATTTGAGAGTGACTCAGAGCACAGACGCATTCAATCGGAAAAAGGCTTATTAAGGAAAGTCTGATATTTAAAAAGGGCAGCTATTTAAAAACAAAAACAAAAAAACAACCCTACTGTTGAGTAGTAATCAGGTATTTGAAGCTGCTGGTATCTCTGGAGTGCCAAGAACCTCTCAATGCAGAATCCACCAGAGACGGGCAGTTGTGCATAAAGCTGCTGTTCCACCACCCCTAACCAAAGCTCACACAGAGAAACGTTTGCAGTGGGGCTCTGAAATACACGAAGACTAATTTCCAAAACAGTTTTATTCACGGACGAATGCCGTGCTACACTGGATGGTCCAGATGGAAGGAGTTCTGGATGGTTGGTGAATGGCCACCCTGTCTCCAACAAGACTGCGATGTCAGAGAGGAGGTGGTGAAGTGATGATTTGGGCTGGAATATTGGGAATTGAGATGACTGGTCCATTTAGAGTCCATAACAGTGTCAAAAAAAGACCTCCGCAAGCTATGTGGATTTCCTAAACGTTGATTCATGCCAAATTCCTGCTGTTCTATTTGTACATCGAAGCAGAAATTGAGATTAATAACGGCGGATGACGTTTTTTCCCCCAGTATTCAACAGTCCAGTTTCACAGTCAAAGTCAACGAGATCACACTGTCCCCAGTCTGATGTTTGACATGACCATTAACTGAAGCTCTTCGCCTGTGTCTGCATGATTTTATGGATTTAGCAGGTGCACAGGCATTCCTAATAAAGTGGCCGATAAGTGTATGTGCAGTCACTCGAGGACTTCAAACCTATGACTGTCACATTCCTGGCTCGCTTCTCTGACTCAAGTCTCAAGCAATGACTCTGAGGAAACGGAGCACACACCCTCCTTTTACCGCTGTTGAATTTCTTGGCCACTCTCTCTAACAGGAAGTGGCTGTCCAGCCAAGCCCCGGCTCAGTGTGTAGCATCCTGATAACATTTTATGCATCAATGCTTGTGACCACAGAGGAAGACGATGCTCTAATGAGAAAACATGTGGGTGAGAAAAGGGTCACGATTTGACCGGAGCTGCATCTCTCAAAAGCATGGCACGCGATTTTGGAGCCTTGATTTTCTTTTTACACCCTAATACGAGTCCTCAAGATAGCTTCCATGTTAGGTCATCTTTGTTAATGTGATCTGGAACAGGTTTCTCCTGCGAAACCAACGTTAGTAGACCGCTAGCCTCTGACGCTTTCTTTAACATTCCTGTCTCCTGAAGCCAAAATGGCTTTAAACACAACGTTGAGTGTTGATGAAGAACCACATGTTTAAATATAAGTGTGAGAGGAAGAAGGAGAATGAACTATGACTGGTGTATAAACAGGTTTTCATTTTCACATCAAGTCTTGTATTTTGTTTAATATAACTTTTGTTTAAAAATCTTCTTAATGTTGCCAAAAACTTCGGAACGGGGTCTAAATGCACGTACAAAATGGTAGTTTTGAGATCATAAATCTTAACGAATATCTTTCGCGTGTGACATGAGGACAGAACACTGCAGCGCATAGCCAAAAACGACAAGCTGAATTTCTGTTTGAAGACACAAACATGAAGTGCTACCTTAGAAGCTTCGTTAAAAATGGATGGCTCGTGATTAGCTTGCCGTATGAGTACGTTTTGCTCGCTACCACTTTTTACTCTAGTCAAGGTTTCCAGGCAACCAAAACATTTGACTGGTCAGCACATTGGACGTTTTACTCGCCTAGTCGGCTGTAAGTGTGATACATTTATGATTTGTCCACCCATGAAATGAAACCGTGCGAAGGCTCTGGGCTTAACACACTGCTGTAATCCTATCGGTATGCAGCCTGCACATTAGCCCTGATCTACGGCTTAAAGACTGAACGTTTTCCTAAGCTCTGCTTAAGGCTGCGCTTAACGTGCAGGGTGCAGCACCTACACGACGCCAGGCTTAATATCATACGACTTAATGACCTTCACATCACATCTGCTTACACAGTCAAATCAAGGAGGCTGGCTTGCCGAGTATGTTAAAACAACATCTGATTAACACCTGGGGTTCTTGAATGAACTCATTGTTTCATATCAACGCAAAACACCTACACTGTTTAACAGTAGATTTACATTTATTCATTTAGCAGACGCTTTTATCCACAGTGACTTACAAATGAGGAAACAAGCACAGCGATACATCAAGCGGAGAACAATACAAGTAGTGATACAATACAAGATCTTTAAGTTCTAGAGAAGTAAAGTCCAGGTGTAAGAGCCAGAGTAGGTTTTTTTTTTTTTTTTTTAAATATATAAATAAATGTGGGGGTTGGCATGTTACGGGTTAGTTAAGTGTTCACAGAAGAGGTGGGTCTTTAGCCTTTTTTTTTTTTTTTTTTTCCAGTTGGTGACAGATTCTGCGGTCTGGATTGAGGTTGGAAGTTCATTCCACCACTGAGGGACAGTTAGTGTGAAGGTTCTTGTAAGGGACCTCGAGCCACGCTGAAGTGTTGGTCATTAAACGATCGCGGATTGCGTGAGGGAACGCAAGTCTTCAGGAGAGGGTTGAGGTAGGAGGATGCTGTTCCAGACGAGGTCTTGTACGTGAGCACCAAGGCCTTGAATTTGATTCGGGTAGCTACAGGAAGCCAGTGGAGGGAGATGAAGAAGGGTGTGATATGGGTTCTTTTGGGCTGATTGAGAACGAGACGTGCTACTGCATTATGAATCATCTGACGGGGTTTGATGGAGCTGGCTGGGAGGCCCGAGAGTCGTGCGTTGAAGTAGTCCGGTTTTGAGATAAGAGCTTGGACTAGTAGCTGTGTAGCTTATTTGGTGAGAGGGTGTGATTTTCTTGATGCCTATTACACCTAGTTAGAGTTTTGCTTGAAACAGCTTGTACTATGTTTAAGGGTGTCACAGTCTGCAATGTCACAGCTCAACCCCATTACTGGTTTGAAAACAAAACAAACCCGGATATCGTATATATCCATTTGCCGTCTTCTTTTACCAACGTTCAGTTATGTAGTGAAACTGTTCCAATCGAAGAATTATTCGGGGCTAAAGAAAAAACATCTCGTATGAACGCCCAGGCCAGGTTACACCCCTCTACCTAGTTTAATCTCTGTATAGAGGAGTTTCCCTTTTTTCTGAATTTCCTCCAAACTTGCAAAAAAACAAAAAACAAAAAGACAAACCCATCCTCATGTGAACTCCCTATGCTAAAATGATGCCTAGGTGTGAGTGTCCGTACACATGCTACTCATTACTAATTAATTAATTGATTGGTTTCACCTGGGATAGCCTTCAGGGTCACTGCGACCCTGAACAGAATGAACCAGTTGTTGTTACTTAAAATGAATGAGTAACTCCTACAGTGTTGAATCAACGGCTACCTTTTAAGTTAAACACTAAAGATTTAAGTTAGAGTGAACACTACCTTTTATTTATTTATTTGTTTGTTTTTTTAAGAGTTTAAAAATCGGATTAAAATATCTGGTGTTAAATGTGGTATCTTGTGTTAGTGTTTGAACACCAGCTCGGAGAATGTGACTCGACAGAGTCGAGTGAGAGCCGACACCAGCACTTGATTAAGTCGGTGTTTGGATTTCTCTCTCTCTCTCTCTCTCTCTCTCTCACTCACTCACAGGTGTATAAATTCTTACCAATATCCAATTAACACGCCGTACTCACAGCTAGAGTTTAGAAATGATTACCACGCTGAAGGAAACGCTACAACACTGAACCGACTCCACACACCTACTGAACCGAGTGAACTGCTGAACTTGAATCCAGGTGCCCAAACTATAGAAATAAACAGGAGCGTTGAAACAATACAGAGTCACTATTAACACTGAGGAGAACTTACCTCTTCAACAGTCAGAGGCATACATATCCGGTACTCTTTCATCAACATGTTCCCAGTCTGAGTATAAACTAGTGCAGAGAACAGAAGGTGCAAATAATCACTTCAGAGAAGTCCTGAAAAGAAGACGAGAGGAACGGGAGTTGGGAAGATTTTCTCGCGTCCTGAAGAGTGAGCGGTTAAGAACCGTTAAGAAGAAAGAACTTTTAAATTTAAAACAAAAACACGAGAATGTTTTCTCGACCAACCGTTAACGGGATACAGTCTTCGTGGCACTGGAAGATGTGTGAAGCACAAGAAGGCGGTCGCTAGCTTTACTCGCCTGTCACAATACAAAAAAAATGTAGCTTTTCCGTCTCGAGGGCGCGCTCACATCTTTTTCTGCGCGTGTACCAAACAACAACAAGAAAAACGGTTTGGTTTGACGTCTCAGTAGGATTTAGTGAGTCTTTAAGGACATGTCGCTGCACAAGCTCCTGGTATTTTCCTTGTCAGGATGCGGGAGAAGTTGTAATTAGCAAGAGGAACTCAGCGCGTCTCTGTTTCTCAGCGACGACGCGATACTACACTGCAGTTCAGCAGAGCGCGCGCTGCATGATGACCACGCGGGCTGCAGGAAACACCGCCCCTCCTCGCGCGCACGCGACTCCGACCACGCCCCTCGAAGCAGGAAACTCACCAATAGCTTTCGTGCGCGCGAAGTTTCCAGAACATACCTCACTTACCTGAGCAGCAACACACGACAAGCTGAGGCGATTTATTGGAGATGAAAGAGGAACTGGACAATTGTATAATAAAAAGTTTTAACAAATATATATTTTTTAAAAATAATCTTTCATTTTGAGTTTTATCTCTCCAATGAGCTATGTTATGTTCGAATGAAATACTTTCCCCACTATATAATGTGTTGCTTAGATACTGTTCACGCATTCAAACCACAATGTGAACAGCATCCCCAAGAAAAAAAAAACAATTAGATATTCCGGATAATACTGCCACCTCCTGGATGAGGACAGGAAACACACCAGAATTATTAATTCCAAAACTTCTCTGAACGGTGTGGAAACATGAAAAGATTGAGTAGTCTTCCATTTGAGAGATAAAAAGTAAGGTTAAAATTGAGTTATAAGTTAATTCGTCGTGGCAAACGGATGGATGTTCCTGGATTAGTAGCCACTGGTCGGGGTTATGGTGTGAACCAAGTCAGTCTCAGGAACCCTGTGGGAGTGAGGCAGGAACACACATCAGATAGGATAGCAACCCATCCGTTTTCCACGGTGCTTATCCTACACAGGGCCGCAGGCTGCCTGATGCCGGGCAGAGGTGGGATTTGAACCCCTAACCTCAGAGGTGTGAGGAAAACCACTACGTACTAACCGCTACATCAACATACAGCCCAGGATAGCAATCTATCACAGCGACTATGCACTCACTAACTCACACATACTCATTCAGACCTAGTAGGCAGATTGGCTTAATTGCCACGATCATGTTTTAGGAAGAAGGTGGGATGAAACCAGACGAGCCAGAGGAAACCCACAAGGACACTAGAAAAACATGCAAAACTCCACCTAGATAGTAACCCAAGATCATGATCAATCCAGGGACCTTGATGCACTCTTAGAAGATTTAGTAAGCTTTAACGCTCAGGATCTGGAGGCTGTTCTGGGAACGCTCAGGGTGAGGTCGAAATACACAGGGCACCTTGCACACAAATTTACACCTTGAGACACTTTAGACAATAAAAGCATGTTCCTGTGAGGTAGGAGGAAACCCAAGAACACGTAGAACACCTATAAGGACACAGAGTGTGTGCAAAACTCCACACAGATAGTGACCCAAGATCAGGATCGGACCAGCGACCCTGGAGTACTGAGGCAGTGATGCCACACCCCACACCACATGCTATCCCTAATATTACATGCACACGCGTTTTGGGGTGGACATGTAGGAGAAATTTCATACCGGCGTACACAATCCGTGCACTGCATATTACTGTACTATACTAAACTTTGTAAGTCAGGTAGAAATAAAGATTTTAGGATGAGACAATGGTTTTTCCTCTGTTCACGACACATTAAAACTGGGACAAATAAGAAAAAATCTTTATTCAATCTTTTTAAGAAAAATTACAGCTCATACAGTTTTAACATTTTAATAAAGACACTTGTACAATAGCAAGCAAAATATTCATAAACAAGCAGGCATTTTTGCAACACTTGTTTGTAGAAGGCATACCGTGACCAAAGGAGAGGAAGAAGCAAATCTATTATTAATACTGCACTGATTATTGACACAGACTGGCACACGTATTGGCATACACAGATTTCTGATCCAGTTACAGTCTTCATTGTTAGGATGTCAGCAAATTACACTTCCTTTCACTGATGATTCAGTAATACAGATTAACCTTGCTGAGAGTAATTAATGTTGTTCCAACCCCTGATTGCCAGCTACATTTAAGGCAAAAAAAAAAAAAAAAAAAAGAGGATTTCCTACACTGTTGAACAAAGAAAACAATCAGAAAAGAAAGAAAAAAAATTACATTACATTGTGAATGTCTGAGAGAAATCCATCATACAAACATAGATTCTCACTGTAAACAAACGAATAAAAACATTTGTAACTTCAATTTAAGGAAATATGGTCAACGTCCAGCCCGTCACCATCGGCATGACGTTTATTAGTAGTGCGTGGAATATCGTGTTTGAGCGTACCAGGATACACATTCATTTCTGTTGCGCACGTGCCTGGGTCAGTAATCGGTAATATGATATCACAATGATCAACACAAAATTTCAAAAAAAAAAAAAAAAAAAAAAAAAAAAAGTGGGCACTTGTGTTTGAAACACTGTTCACTTGGGTTGGGGCAGTACATTTCTGCTTCCAAAATAAAGCTGGCGCTCATTCAGGAAGCGATATAACGAACAGTGTCTTCCTTATTAATAGACAGGCACAAATACAACTGCGGAGGTTCGTTTTTTTTAAGGTTAATATCCTTCCCAGTGGAAACGTATAGAAGTACAACAGATCACAATAACATGTGAACAGAATTGCTAGATCATAAACCAGAGAGATATCTCGAGCATTTCTAATAACATCTCAAACAAGGCCCGGATTTCCAAAACCATTATGGCACAATGGTGACTGTAAGACCGCAATTAGTGAGTGTTTAAAGCTTTACCGTCTGTTTAATCGGCATTTAGCGCCTCCAAGCCGCAGGTTTACAAAATGGATGAAAAAAAAACCCAACAAACAAACAAAGAAAAAATGAGAAATTCTAACAAACATGAAACTAACAGTTTCACTTCTTTACTGCTTGGCTTTTGATTCCAAAAATGACACAAAGTCATACTAGGCAAATTGGCTTGACATACACTCGTACATGGTATATATTAATTCTTCTATCAGTGAAAGAGCTTCATATTGTCTTCATTTGTATCAAATAATAAACTCAATATAGTAGCATGAACAGTTGACACTAGACCTATACACACACACACACAATACAAAAAGTCATACATTCATTACAATCAGACTTTCTGCATACTGTATCTCTCTCTCTCCCTCCTCATAATATCTCACACACACACACACAGACACACAGTACCATTATTGATTGTATTAACACAGTCATCATATCATACCCAATCATACAACCCCACACTCACTAAAGTGGCACTGGGAAGTATGATGATTCACTCATAGGGTAATTATAAAGAATGTATTCATGGGAAGCAAGTTTGTCATCTCGTTTTTAGTTTTTTTATGGTCCAGTTATGACCGTGCGACCTTTGCCATTTATTGTCTGACATCTGGAAACCTGACATCAAGCGCACGAGAAGATCGTGTACCCTTGTGCACAATCGTAACTGGAACTCTTTCGTGAGTCACATCTCGCTGACCCTCTACCAGGCAAAGCCTATAGATGTATGTATAGTGAACAAATGGTTTTACAGGGAATGTTAGTGGTGGTGTTAATGAAGTAACCAACATTAGATGAACATATGTCAGGGGAATTTAAAGGAGCAGTTTGATATTTTTGTGACCAGGGATTCAAATGATAGAGGACTTTCTTTATGATTCAGATGCATGTAAAAGACGGACAGGGAAGTACGATATAGTTCACCATACGAAGGGTTTTCCCAGGCCACCACACATGACCGGATTATTTGCTTCAAAACCACTTCATTACAAACTGCATCTTTAAATTGCATGACATTATATATGTATAATGATTAAGCTGGCTTACTTCCAAGCACACATTCTTTCTGTGTGTGTTACCCGGTTAATGTGCGTCTGGCTGCCGCTAGACAGAGTGTCTTTTGTATAAATATCGTCATTAGTGCGTGTTATAATCACAGTATTTGGTTTTTAACAGGCAAAACCACATAAATCGTCCGTATTGGGTAAAAGGTGCAGCTCTCGATTTAGAGTGTGGAAAGGCTTCTAGTGAGAAGGTGATGTAGAGGAATTACAAACAGGGAGGCTGATAAATGACACATCCATCAACAGTTCAGATGCAGTGCATATCAAATGGAGCGGCGTGTTAGCGGTACAGGCCGCAAACGCACACTTAAACGCAGTGTTGTCTCAGGAGGCATGTGCCGATATGGGTTTATATGATATACTGCGATATTGTCGACTCTTATGTGCTCAGATGAGACACTCGAGTCTAGTTTTTAGCGGTTTGTTTAGATTTATGCATTTGATGCTAGTATTATTTTAAATGGAGGTCGTATGCCTCAATATTATACCCATATACATTTACGTTCTCTCTTGTAAACTCTCACACGCAAAACATTAGTCTTCTAATAGCCTCCTTCAAGGTACAAGGAAAAAGAACTTCATCGAGGGCAGTGTACTCAGGCACAGTATTCGTGAAAGCTGATCCAGGATCAGCCAATCCTAGCAATGATCTAATCATTTATGAAAAAAATAATAATAATAATTAAAAAAAAAAAAAAAATCACATAGCTTAAGGCTGCAATCACAGAGTGGAGACTTCGAGTCCATCTGCACCATGATGGAGGGGAAGAGTGTGCTAATTAGCAGAAGAGCCAAATCAGGTGGGTTAATGCATGAGAAATGCGCAGCGTATACACACTGAAACAAACGCAGATCTGTATGTTTAAATAATAATAATAATAATAATAATAATAATAAAAATCTCTATAGACGTTTAGTATGTACTAAGTCATAGTGCAGTGGTTCTCCAACACGTGGAGTCGAACACCTTTTGCTCTGCCACACTCCATTATAAATCACAGGTTAACGTTCGAACGCTTTATGCACGCCAACACAGATACCTCATCTTAACCGGATTACATATTCGCAGTGTCATCGATCTTCCTTCACAGCTCGTTATTGCACGTTGTTCTCCTTCCTGCATCTACGTTACTCTTTTTCTCAAGTCCTTCATATCCAAAACATACTCTCCACTGATGTCCCCCTTTTTATACCCATAACATCAGCTCTCATTTGGCCAATACCGGAACTAGAAGTGGTGCTTCAAGGCCCCTCGGAGGGTAGAACGTCACCCTCGGGGACTGTCGTGGCTTCCTTGCTATCCGCTGCCGTAGCGTCTGACCGAGGGTCCATGGCAGAATGCATGACGGTGAGCCACACGTCATCCATGTTTGGCATCACGAGGATTTTCTGTGAAAATAGTGCAAAAACAGGAGTTTAGGTAGGAGGCATGGCTCATATTTCTCAAGAAACAGAGGTTACCTAGTTCAATTATTATACAGGCATAAAGATGTGATGGCTTTTGATCAATGACGGGGTGTTTAAACAAACAAACAAACAAACAAAAAAAGCACCATAGACACCAGCCCAGTAGAAATAAAACCAAAGCAGTCTATATAAAGATGGGACTAAATGCATCTTACTCACTCAGACATGGAATTCAACTTGACAATTCGATATGCACAGAGCTTTTGGCAATAAACACGGTCACAAAGCTAGTAGATTTAGATCCCTAATGAGCAGACGAGACGGTAGCAAGAAAACTCACCGTGACGACATGAGGAAGAACGAACCGATCCTCATCTGGGTGACCGTGGGATTATGAATCATAACTCTCTTACAACTGTATACTGTACAGCGTATCAAACAGTACTTATAAAAGGTTGAAAGGCTGCGCAGTATGAGTATATTGTGAATAATAATACATTAGTCTTTACAATTACAGCAGCAGATTTGATATAGTACTGTACCCAAGTGAGATTATCTATTATATACATTACATCGTATAGATTATCTCTGTAACATGCATATGGTTGGTTCAAAATGGTGTAGAAGTGCATATGGGATTTTGCTGCGTTTCTTTTTTTTGTTGTTGTTGTGACTGTTGTAGCCAAAAATGCTGGATTTTGCTGTGGCTTTTTTCAAAGTTTGCAATGCAAAGAAATTTGCGTGCTTTTTTTGCGGAAAACTACTTGAAATTGCACAAAATAGTTTGGCACGGTCTTTCACGGTGAGGTTTGTTGGTAAATGAGATCTTTCAGCTGTAGTCATGTTCGATGCATGTGAATCGAATAGGGCTTGTGATGGCGTCATCTGACTAGTCTTGGCCCAAATCAGTGGGAAATCTGCGGTGATTTTGAAAAATCGCAAGCTCCTCCAAATATTGCGGCGTTTCCTTCATTTGCGTTAACGACTGCGGTCGCAAAAATCGTGGAAACCTGGAGGGACTGGAGCAACCCGGCTTGGGTACAGAACTCTCATGATGAACTTGGCTCTTTATAGGGGTACGGCGAGGAATGCATCAATTCTAAGCACTACTTGATCTATCCTTGTGTTTCATCTAGATCTCCGCTAGCTGCGAGGGCTCCTCGAGTCTGTACCTGAAACTCCTGCTCCAGTTTCTTTTCTATCCAGTCAGTAACGTGTGCAAACGTCACTTCTCTCTCTCCGAGTTTGGGACGAGCCTTCAGTTCCAGAAGAGGAGGGCTGCGGAAGCCGTACCTGCAAAACACAACACCATTTAACCTGCTGCAGTGGTTAGCAGTTCTTTAATGTCAGTGTAATTCAGATCAGTAGCTCGTTATACTCTGGTGTAGATTTACACCAGCTATCCCTGAAAATCTCACTGTAATTGCACGATTACACCACTATGTGGCATCAGGGTCAAGCCATTACATGTCCATTATCTCCATTATATGTGCATTAGTGAGTGACGGAGTTTACCATATCCTGTCGGTGGGGGGAGGCGGGATGTTGACAGCCAGCGTTCCCTTACACTCCTGAAGCTCCACAGTGAGCAGAAGTGGTGTGTTTGACACTTCCTCGATCTTCTTCTTAATGAACTCGGTCTCTGTAGCCTTCTGGAAATATTTGCTCTTGGTAATCTTGTCCACGAATCTCATGATCTTGCTCGGCCTGTGGACTCCAGTGTATCTGGAAAGAAGGAATGTGACTAGCTAAAGGAACCGGTAACATTTATTCCCAATTATTAGCATTATGTGCTAATTTCCCGGTATTGGTATTTATCCGAGGGAGGTTTTAGAAGTGTCCGAGAGAATCCACTCACCCCTCTGCACCCGACAGCAGGTTTTTATCAGCGACATTCTCCGTCCCGTCCTCCTCATCAGAGGACCCGGCGCTGGACGACTCCTCATCACTATCGGCCAGGCAGTACGTACGTGGCCTGTGCCTGAGAAACACACACAAACACACACGATTAACTTTTATAAACTATTGCCTTAGACAGAATCCAGCCCAACAGAACAAACAAGCAGACTGAACTGGCCAGGACTGAACCAAGCACTCTTTAACCATGAATGAAGACATGACTCCTTATGTGCTCAAATACAAAAAGCATGCATACATCACAATCCTACTAAACACTCACATGCACACACACACACACACACACACACACACACACACACACACAGAGTATAAAGCTTCAGCTTATATATATAGGAGCTGTGGGTAATGAGAGGATATGAAGAACAGTTCATTGTACGGAAGCTTGTATGGTTTTATTATTAGAATTTTTTTTTAAAAGATCAAGGGTCAAATTTTTTCGCACCATGAAATTTGCCAACTGTGCCACTAGGGGGCTGCAATGAGAAGCTATGATAAAGTCAATTTGAAAGAAAAGTTGCGTCAAGAAATTACCCCAACTGTAGTCAATCAGCCCGGACATGTCTCGCAATAGGATTAGAGACTAGTTCATCTACTAAACACCAAAAACTACAAACTACTCTATTCAAATAAAGTGGGAGCAAAAGTGTTTTCTATTTTAAGCTTATAGCATATATATATATATATATATATATATATATATATATATATATATATATATATATATATATATATATATATATATATATAAATATAAATAACACACACACACACACACACAGTAGTTTCTCTTCAAACATCACCATCCATAAAGTGTATACCTCACTACTATTAAACTCTTGATTATGATTGGTCAGAAGGTGTTGACTCATTTTCTATAACATGCCTTGTGTATATTATTGCACTAGTTCTAACCTGGTATTATTTCTATAGTATCAGCTAATTCACAGCTGGTATAATCAAAAACTACTAAACATTTTTAACAGACATATTTTATTTTCTCACGTTTTCCACCACTCGAGAGACTTCAGGATTGAGTTTAGCATGTGTTCGGCATCTAATGTGCCTTACTGACTTGAAGAGTGAAAACAGAGAGGCTGTTGAGGGAATGGCTGTTTATAGCTGCTACAAGGTAAGAAGGTAAGTGATTATTACATTAAATGTAACTATAAACGATGTAAAAATAAATAAATAAATATTATATATGGTACGATCTGTTGTACATTAATGTGAGCGTTGCCAAATTGCAGTGGTATAAGAGGAAGAAAACGCCTAAATATGCTGCTGTATGAAAATAAACTTCTGCATGGTAATAAATAACTCGACTTCAGGTTGGTACACATCACACAACCCTGTTGATTTTTTTCCTACAGGTTGTTAAATGGTCTACAGATGATTTTTAGAGTCTCTATAGTGGACTGTCCAAATAATGTACTACTTTATTTTTAACAATGGAAAGCGTGTAAATGAGATTTTCTGTTAAAGTTAGCACCTGAAATGCAATCTTTGCACAACTCATTGTCCAAGATGATGCAAGAGGCCATTTCGGCCAAATAAATCTGGTGTGTCCGAGTCAAACGAGACTTTTCCAGGCTTTTACACTCACCCAGTTATAATCCCGAACAAAATGGCTCCTTTGTCTTTATTATTATAAATCCTCAACAAACATGCTACAATAATTCAAAGCTCGTTTCACCATCAAGACACAACAGGAGATTAATCTAGGACTCGAAGAAAAATGAATAATTGCTCAACTACACAAAGTTCAGAGTTTGATCTGTGAATTATTCCTGTCGAACTGCAATGAACCAAAGATTATGGGTAAGATTTAAAGCGCACCTATTATGGTTTTGAAACGTGTGCCTAATTTAATTTCAGAGGTCTCGTACAATAGATTTACATGCATCCAAGATCAAAAGACACTTTAATGTGCTCATAATTTAAATTGCGGCATTTCCTTACACCCCCCCCCCCCCCGTTGTCAAAAACAACTTCAACGATCCGTTCTAAAAGATTCATTCTAAACTCCTCCTTTCATAGAGCATACTCTGCTCTGATTGGTCAGCTGTCCCAGTCTGTTGTGATTGGAAGGAAACGCCCACTACCATAACGAGTTTCAGCTCCGTCTGTTCGTGAGCAGTCGATGAAGACTTTCAGGATTTTTTTTTTTTTGTTACAAACCTACACAGGTTTGTACAGGAAGTGAAGTCTGGAATTAATAACGACTCGTTTCAGCCGTTCAGAATCGGTTCCTGCTTTTGGGAGCCGATAACTCTGTCGTGCGCTTTGATTTTTGAACGTTTTACGTTCACAAACAGCTCTAACACACACTACATGAAAGGTAATATCTGAAAAACCATAACAGGTGCACTTTAAGGTGTCACTAGGCACCGAGGGAAAGGATGGAGGAGGGAACGTAAGTAAAAATGGTCACAATGCGGTTTTAAGGAGGAGCAGAAAAACAAACATTCACACAAAATAAAACGTTAAAAACGTGCAACGTTCTAAGCAGGACGTCCAATTTTAAGCAGAGTCTCAACTTCCAAGAGACTGAAACAAACACGGATCAGAATCTCTCAAAGCAAAAAATGGCATGTTTTTGTTGTTTTTTTTGTCAGAAGAAGCATCAAAGTCTTGAATGAACTGTTGGTGGGGTATAATCTCACACAGATAACAGCGTTTCACCTGTACGGTGATGGGATCACTGAAAGATAAATAAAACCTTTTATTATTAGCACACGCCAGTTCTGACATATACTAAATCATGTTGGGCTGAAAATAGTGTTACTCAATCTTGGTCGAAAAGCTCTAATTCATTTGAATACTGGCCAGAAATATACCAGAACATTTTCTTTTTTCTCCAAAAAGAAGCCCTGCGACTAATACTTGAACTGGTGTCAGCTGAAAAGGCTGAGACTTTGCCTTCGTCAGAAACACAACGCGAGTTTTGGGCTGTGACGCGGGCACCAAAATGGAACAACAGGTCATTCCTTAAAGAAACATTACATGCTGAAAATCAGTTCTCAGAAAAGATGCAGAAAAGTTACTCACCGAGAGAGACGGACACACAGAGGGAGACAGACAGACAAAGACAGAGTGGGGAGAAGAAAAAAAAGGAAAGAAAGAAAGAAGAAAAAAAAAAGGGCAGCACACTAATTATTAAAACAGCAGCAGATTTAAAGTATAATTACAGCCGGCGTGTAAACCGCAGTGAGACTAGAACATTATTAAATAGACAAAGAACTATATAATGTAGAAAATATCCATCATTGATCAAATGAAAGGTTTTCCCAAGCAGCCAAACAGATTTGTTATCAGGACAATGTAGAAAAGGCTGTTTCTCTTAAGTGTGTATATGTGTATGTATATATGCATGTATGTCGTATATATTTGCTCTTTAACCTAGTCTAGGTTGCACACAACCTAGTCTACAGATCCTTATTGGATACACCACACTTGGAAAAACAGACGCCAGACAGTCAGTCCTCAATTATGCGGTTGGTGTGAGTCTCCTGGAGGCCACAGCACCACAGATGTCCGTTATCCCTCATTAACGTACCAGCTCAACAGCTTGAATTGCCTCAATTAAGTGTGTTCGAAGATGAAAACTTTTAATTCATGGAGGTCTTGATTCTGATGCTATGAATCGCGCTGGTCTTACCCGTCTTTTCCAAACTCGCTGACAGCCTCACCCTCCTTCCCCAATCGCGACAGGTTCATCTTCGTCTCCAGAGTCATGAGGAACGAACCCTTGTAGGAGACTTCCACATCAAACCACAGACCTGAAAGACAGAGACAGACAGACACAGAGAGAGAGAGAGAGAGAGAGAGAGAGAGAGAGAGAGAGAGAGAGAGAGACAAACAGAGAGACAGACAGAGAGACAAACAGAGACACAAACAGAGACAGACAGAGAGACAAAGAGACAGAGAGAAAGACAGACAGACAAAGAGAGAGAGAGAGAGAGAGAGAGAGAGAGAGAGAGAGAGAGAGAGACACAGACAGAGAGAGAGAGAGACAGACAGACAAAGAGTGAGAAAGAGGGAGAGACAGACAGACAAAGAGAGAGAGACAGACAGAGAGAGAGAGAGAGAGAGACAGACAGACAGACAGACAAAGAGACAGACAAAGAGTGAGAAAGAGGGAGAGACAGACAGACAAAGAGAGAGAGAGACAGACAGAGAGAGAGAGAGAGAGACAGACAGAGAGACAAAGAGAGAGAGAGAGACAGACAGAGACAGACAGACAGAGAGAGAGAGAGAGAGAGACAGAGAGAGAGAGACAGACAGAGAGAGAGAGACAGACAGAGAGAGAGAAAAGTAGCTTTGTTAACATGCAGCTTAATAATCATTGACAATCAGCCAAAATCAGAAGTTTAGGATATACACACAGTTCATTTGGAATCTGCGATAAGAAGCTTTTTCGAAACTCTTCACACAGCCAGTGAGAGAAGCCTTCACTTGGGAGGAAACAGCTGGACATGCATTTATAATCCTCCTGGTAAACAGAGGTGGGTCCTTACCAGCAGGAAGTGTGGATGGGAGTAAGATATTTGAGCTACATGTAGTCACGTTTCTATAAGGCCAGCTTGCACAGAATTAGCATCAGGCCAGTAGAGGGCAGTGTGGGGAAGACAAGGCTGTCTAGTAGTGCCTCCACTTGTCGCGATGAATAAATTTAGCAATGCATGTTTCTCAGAAGAGGTATGAAATAAAGCAAAAGACTCCCTTGATCTTCAAAGCCAGTTATAAACTCTCAGAACCCTGAACATTTAAAATATTAATAATAATAATAATAATAATAAAAATAAAAAGCCCCCCCCCCATCTTATTTTGGGTCCTTTTTTGTAATAATCCATTTCTCCTTGTACTTGCACCTACATTAATCTACACAGGAACGTTTGAACAATGTAGAATGGAAAAAAGTGAGGCAATCATTTCATCATAATATTACTTTCATAAAAAATAATAATAACAAGGTGTAATCAAGTTATTTTATAGATGCTCCTCAATGTTGCTTCACTCGACCCACACCTCAGTCTGAAACCGGTAAAGTGCCCAGCACAGCTTGATAATTTTCATGTGAGGAAAAAAAATTTAGATAAATAAAAATTCAAAAATCCCTCTGTGCGTCGAAAAAAAATCTTAACAGCAGGAACCACAGTCATAGCAGAATAAACACTGGCAGCGCTTTTGCAAGATGGAGTAATTTATTACTGGTGAAGGAAGGGGATGAAGCTGGATACAGAATTATCCACGGTGCTCCTGGACAGGTACGTAAAGGCAATCTGTATAAAGCTTTGAATTGTCTGAATGGCCGTCTTTGCGTATTGAATCAAGTGGATATATTCTTTACATTACAGACAAAATCAGGACAGAGAAGGCACTCGACCATTCTCATGTAAATCAGTATGCACTGAATTGTGTGCGTTTATAGTGTTAAACCTTAGCCGAACGCACTTGATGTAGAAGTCGTGACGGTTCTTGGTAATGCCAACTCTTGTTGTGGGGGTGAAGCTTTGTGTACATGGGTGGGAGTAGGGGAACAAGATCGAGGAATTAAAAATGAATGAATTCAAATGTTTTTAAAAATGACATATTTAACAGTTAAAGACCTTGAATAATTTTAACTAATCATGACTAAGGCACCTTTAAATTGGGGCATCAATCTCATTTTAGGTAACCTTATACTTAGCTAAGCCAAGTTGACGGCCCTGCGTTTAATGCTCTATTTTGCCCCCTAGTGGAATAACAGAGTTAGCACCATTATAGCACCAGTACTGGGTTGTAAATCTGACAAACCTGGTTTAAATACAAGTTGATATTTCAAGGTTTCAATTAACAATTCAATGATTAGATTTGGGTTTGCATAATGCAGGCATGCAAGATTTAAAAAAAAAAAAAAAAAAAAAAAAAAAAAAAAAAAAAGAAGAAATTGCTATGCAGACACTGCTGGAGGTTTCTTCTTGGGTCATTATCAAGTTTGCTTCAAAGAAAAGACGCTTTTTATTAGAATAAATGAAATAACCCCGTCATATCTGCGATTGTTATTGTATCGTCGTCCCCTCGTCACCGCCGGGTTAAACGTCTTACTTCGTTTCACAACAGCATTAGTCACAGTGAAAGGAGGCCAGAGACGGGTCACGAGACGACGCCTACACTTCTGAACAAAAGCCAAGCAGGTCTAATAGAACAGGCTGCTTCATAATGGAATACAGTGTGCGCGTTTGTGGTGTGAGAGTGAGCGAGCATGTTTAAATGACTGGACTGCGTCTAAAAGTGAATTCATATTCGATTCATTACTGAATTTTGTCATCACCTGACATCAATGAAAATCAGATGACAGGGTTATAGTGCTAGTGTCACATGCGCACACAGGCTTGATCACACCACAGTTAATCAGGAACCGCTTGAAGCGCTGAGGGGAGATGAGGAAGTTTCAGATACCGTATGAATCATGAGAAGGGGTTTTGTTTGTGAAATCTGAAAAATGATGATTATTTCTGTTATTTCTACCAGTAGTGTCACGCCTTGATAATACTCCAACAAGGAGTAGTTCAACCAACAACATTTCCCTTTACCCAAATATATTTGACACGGTCAGTTTCTATAATTTACTTTTCTTTAAAAAAAAACAAAACAAAAAACAAAAAACAACAACAACAACAACAACAACAACAACACACAACTAGAGTAAGGGTAACTATTGCATGTAATTTGGTATTACTCAAATGGAACGGATTCTGATTTTATTTTGACTTGTGTGTGTCCCTAATGTATATACGTACACACACACAATGTTTATCTTTTACAATGGCACCTGTCAAGGGGTGGGATATATTAGGCAGCAAGTGAGCAGTCAGTTCTCAAAGGTGATGTGTAGGAAGCAGGAAAATTGGGCCAACGTAAGGATTTAATCGACTTTGATGTTATTCCTGATATGCAGTGTTTAGGACCTACCAAAATTGGTCCATGGAAGGACAACCAGTGAATCGTTAACAGGGACAGGGGCGCCCAAGGCTCACTGATGCATGTGGAGAGCGAAAGCTAGACCATCTGGTCTGATTTCACAGAAGAGCTACTGTAGCACAAATTGCTGAAAAAGTGAACGCTGGCTCGGATAGAAAAATGTCAGAACACACAGTGCATCATATAAGGATAATGCACTCAGAACACTGCGAAAATTGTTCAGGAATGGTTTGAGGATCATAACAGGAGTTCAAAGTGTGGACTTGGCCTCCAAATCCCCCAGATCCCAATCCGATCGAGCATCTGTGAGATGTACTGGACAAACAAGTCCGATCCATGGAGGCCCCACCTTGCAACTTACAGGACTTAAAGGATCTGCTGCTAATGTCTTGGTGCTAGACACCACAGGACACCTCCAGAGGTGGAGTCCATGCCGTGACCGGTCAGAGCTGTTTTGATGGCACAAGGGGGGGACCTACACAATATTAGGCAGGAGCACGCACACATACATGCGCACATGCACGCACGAACGCGCACACTCTTATACTTAAGCTTTAATTACAGCAAGTATTCCTCGTGGCATTGTTTTGACAACCCTGTACAACATCCACACTTATTTCCGTCCAGAGTTGCGTACATTTTCAGCCGAGATCTTGCACTGAGGACGGCAGAGTAGAACTGGAGAATCTTCTCCAGCGCACCCCAAAGACTTTCAGTGGGGTTAAGGTCAGGACTCTGTGATGGGCAATTCATGTGTGAAAATGATTCGTCACGCTCCCTGAACCACTCTTTCACAATCTGAGCCCGAGGAATCCGGGGCATGGTCACCCTGGAATATACCTGTGCCATCAAATTGCTATGCAGACACTGCTGGAGTTTTATTTAAAAATCCATTGATGGGATAACCTGGTCATTCTGTACATTCAGGAACTTCCCTTCTTACACGGATGCACCCATCGCTTTGGAATAGGGTAAACCTGGACTCATCAGACCACGTGACCTTTTTCCAATCGCTCCACAGTCCAATCTTTATGCTCCCTAGCAAACTGAAGTCGTTTTTATCTGACTAGCCTCACTAACAAGTAGCTTTCTTGTGGTCACACTGCCGTTTAGTCCCAATCCCGTACGTTGTCATCACATTGTGTGTGTGGAAACTCTCTTACTTTCACTATTAAACACAGCCGAGTGTTCTACGGTCAATTTTTTTTTTTTTTTTTTTTTTTATGCGGTGACTTCACTAAGAATTTTAAAGATCATTCAAGATTTTTTCCGACCACATTTCCTCCGCAAAGTTGACAGTTCTCCTTCTCTCCTTCCAGGTTTTACTAACGCGTTGGACAGTTCTTAACCCAATTCCAGGAATTTCAGCAACTTCCTTAGTTGTTTTCTTTGCTTGATGCAGGCCAATAATTTGCTCCTTCTGAAACACAGTAACATCTTTTCCACGACTACGGGATACGTCTTCCGACATGTTTGTTAAAGAAACGAGAAGCTACACACTGCATCAGTTAATCATAATCACTACAATAATGATCCAATCCAATCATAGCATGTGACCTATTTTTGGTCGGTCATGCAGTGTGTGTATTTAAAAAAATAAAAATAAATAAATAAAATTTTTAACAAAATAATAATAATAATAATAATAATAATAATAATAATAATAATAATACAGATGTATTCCAAAATGTTATGTTCAATATGTAAGACAATATTTATAACAGAAATTCTGGCAAACTAATCCCCAAATAACCCAGAACCCCATTAACATTACTATATAAACTGTGTGGCGTTATATATAAATCCTTGTCTCACCTTGATGATCCACTGAGGGCGGAGAGGCCGAAAGGATTTTGGGAGTGCACCAGCCCATGTCGAGCTCAGTCAGCGTCAGCTCGTTCATGAAGTAAGGCAACTGAAGAAGCACAACAACAACAAACTCAATCATTCATTCAAAGAAACCAGACAAGTGCAACAAGTGACAGGTAAGTAATATAAAAAAAAAATAAAAAATAAAAAAAAAAACACACAACGGGGTGTGCAGTTATAGGAACGTAATCCATAATGGAGCGGTGTGATACAAAGTTCAGTTTCTGTTACCGCCTGAAGGCGATTATTTTCCAATAACTGCAAGGCATGTAGTCCTCTTATACCACAGAAAATTGCTAAATACATGTTCTTTTTGTCCATTTATAGTTGCACTTAATCTTGTGGAATATCCTTGAAACAAACCATTCCAGATATGGCTTTATTGCGCGGACACGTGCTACTCTTTAAGCGAATGTTAAGAAAACTCTCCACACAGAAAATGTCACCAAAACAACAATTATATATTTCACATAATTTGTTAAATAACCAAACAGTTTTAAATCCATTTATGGTAAATGGTCTGCACTTTTAACTTTAGCGGTTCCAAACTGCTTTACACTGGTTCTCATTCACCCGTTCATTCACACACACCAAAAGGTAGCAGAGCTGCCATGCAAGGCGCGAACTTGCCATCGGGAACAAATTGGGGTTCAGTGTCTTACCCAAGGACACTTCGGCATGTGGAGTCATGTGGGCCGGGGATCGAACTGCCAACCCTATGATTAGTGGACAACCCGCTCTTCCACCTGAACCACAGCCGCCCCATTTATTATTAGTCTTACATTATGTGAAGTGACCTGGTGTATGTGTAAATGAACTTGGATAACTGAGAATTCAACAAGGCTGTATTATAAAATCCAGATTGCAGATCAGCAAGAACCAACCGTGCTTGCTATGAAAAACCAGAAGTGGAAAAATCATTTTGAGGCGTTGGTTCAGGTCCCATGGGGTCTCGGCGAGAGCAGCGTTGAGAGCATTTATTTGGTCTCTATACTGTCTCTGCCATAATACCATCACTGTGGACATGTTCCTGAAACCGCCGGCGTAATCTTATGTTATTCAAAAAAAACTTCGCTTTGCTCTCGATGCTGCGGTCTCACGGAGACCCCGTAGACCCTGAAACAATGAGTATTCTCTTGGTTCTCCTTTCCTACGTGTATAAACTCGCATTTTTTGTCAATATATTTGTCACTTCCTCACATAAAATTCATATACACTCACCACATATTTAAATTTTACTTCCTGTATAAATCACTTTAAGGAACTGTACTAAGAGTACTGTAAGAGTCATTTATTTTCTGTCCCACCCCCCCACTGATAAACATCCCTCCCCAGATATTTGCTCCTAGTCAAGACCAGAGTTGCGTATAACGTGTTACAAATTAACGCGTTACAGTTTTCCAATGACTTTTTCTGATAACGCAGTAATGCATCGCATTACATTTGAAATTTATGTAATCTGATTACAGTTACTGATGTGAATAAAATTGTGTTACAAATTTGTTGTTAAGAAAAACAACATTAAGTAAAATGCACTTTTAAAATAAAAAAAAATCACATTTTGCGCCACTGCCAGGGGAGAAACCTGGCCTGGGAATTCAGGGGCTGTAGCCCAGAAGATTTTTTTCTTTAGCCCTTAATAATTCTCCACTTGGAGCGGTTTGTCATTACATAACTGAACGTCAATAAAAGAAGACCGCCTGTAATTTGATATCTTCAGTGAACAGAGGCGAGGCCAATCAGACAGGGTTTACAGGATATTACGTGGAAACGCTCGTGTATTATTGGCTGATAGTGTCAATTCTGCCAAACACTAGCTCACACGGTCAGTGTGAGGAAAAATGGATATATGCCGATTTTATTTTTAAACCAGTAAAGAGACTGAAACAGTAACATGCTCTGATGCAGAGCAGGAATGCAAGGTATGCAAATGTCTATATGAGTTCCAGTTTACGTGAACATGATATGAGCAGAACATTAGGAAAGACAAATGTAGTTTGCATGGCACTGTAGCAGCTAAACCCATATAAAAAGGGCTCTACGGTAAATTTCCTCTTAGGAACACTTGTGCTCCTAATTACAAAAATTTAGGAGCATGGTTGAAGTTGAGGTTTTTTTAAAGAGAGATGGTAACGTTAATGTGCCACAATACAACACAAGTAGGCATGAGAAAACTTGAGCTTGACAATTATGACAGAATTTAGGAACATAGTCGGAGCCATGACAAATTAATTGAAGTTAATTTCTGATAAACTGAATGTAATATTTTCAGTTAATTTACAGGCTGTATGCAAAAAACAACCGTTACCCTATTCCACCTTGTAAACAAATACAATAAACCTCAATGTTCAGTCTTTGAAGTCGGCTCCTCTTTAATATTTTTAAAGCTAAACTATTAGACATTTTCCAAATTCTCCAAAGCCAATTCTCAAACTGCTCTGTGTATATTGTGTATATATCTGAATAATCTCATGGGATGTGATAGGGTGAGAGTATCTGATTATACAACAACGTTTTATTGTGTAACCTAGCAGTTAGCATGACTGGGAATTTTTTTTTTTTTTTTTTTTAAATGCAATTTAAGCAGAACTTCTAGTACTGTAGGGTCACATACAGTTGCAATCAAAATGATTCAACCCCCAATGCAAATCAGGTTTATTGTCAAAATTTACAGACTTTCAGCTGTTTGCAACGAATAAATCAAACAAAAGAAACTGAAATAGTTCAACACAACGAATGCTTCAAGTGGTTTCCCCAAATTCAACTGAAAATGAAACTTATTATGACTTCTCAAAATTATTCAAGACCTTCATGGCAAGCATCTTTAGTACTTAGTAGAGCACCCTTTTGCTGTTATGACCTGCTGCAAACGGGATGCATAGCCAGACACCAGCTTCCTGAGGAATCTTAACCCGTTCCTCATGAGCAACGGCCTCCAGGTCAGTAATATTCTTGGGTTTGCGTGCTGCAACCGCCGCCTTCAAATCCCACCAGAGATTTTCTATGGGGTTCAAGTCAGGTGACTGTGATGGCCATGTAGAATCTTCCAGGACTTCTTCTGCACCCAAGCCTTGGTGGAATTTGAGGTATGCTTGGGATCATTGTCCTGTTGGAAGATCCAATGACACCCAAGCTTCAGCTTCCTCACAGACGGCATGACGTTTTCTCCTAGGATTTCCTGATACTTCAATGAATCCATCTTCCCTCCACACGCTGCAGGTTTCCAGTGTCAGAGGATGCAAAGCAGCCCCAGAGCATCACCGAGCCACCACCATGCTCGACTGTGGACAGAGTGTTCTTTCTTCATTCTTCTTCCTCCAGATATACCGCTCATCCATGGTGCCAAAAAGGTCCAGTTGCTACTAATGAAGCCCTTGATTATTTGCATCAGGTGTGCTTGACACAACACCTGTTTTGCATATTTGTGCTGTTGTGAGGAAATCTATTAGGGGGTTGAATCATTTTGAAACTGGAGAGGTTTCATTTTCAGTTGAATTTGGTGAAACTACTTGAAGCATTCGTTGTGTTGAACTATTCCAATTGCTTTTGTTTGACTTGTTCATTGCAAACAGCTGAAAGTCTGTAAATTTTGACAATAAACCTGATTTGCAATGGGGGTTGAATAATTTTTATTGTAACTGTAGCCTTCCCATAAATGCAATTTGGCCAAAAAAAGTCTTACACTCCTGAAAATACAGGAAATAGGAGACATGTTTATTTCTCAACAAACTCACCCTGATTTTACTGAGCTTCATCTGAATCTTCTTAGACACCCATTCGGACCAGTGCTGCTCCCTGAAGAAATCCCAAGCGATCCGGCCAATCAGAGCGTTCAGCCAGCTCACAGGCACCTCCTCTTTTTCTTTTACTGGGCTGCTTGGCAACTGATTCACAGGCAGAGACCAGAATCAATAAATGTGTCCAGACGTATATGATCACTTAATAGGAGTCATATTTAAAGAAAAGGCACATGCACAGACTCCAAACACACTCATGTGACCTCTTACCATCATGTGACCTTCATTTTTTTGTACAGGGGGGAAAAAAGAAAAAAAATACCCATCATAATCTAAAAAAGTGTCATGTTAGAAAAAAAAATCTGCAAAATAAAAATGTCTTTTTAATTCAAAATGGTGGCAAAATAATCCATTTATAATGAGAACAGGAGGGTAAAATTATGATAAAGCTAGATTTTTAGTGGAAATTGCAACAAAATGCATGTACAGACACAAGCAAACCAACACACAAATTCAAACACATACTCTTTTCCATGTGCGATACCTTTTTGCCCACACTGGGACTGCTGTGTGGGCTTGCTCCAGGACTGGTGTTGGCACTAGTCGCTTTAGAAGGGCCGACGTAGTTGGCCATGTAGATACTGTATTCCAACAGAGACTTCTGTTTGGCACTTACACTCGACTCTTTCTTAGCTGCCTGGGATGACAGGAACTCATCCAGACTGCCTCTGCTACTGCTGCGACTATGGGACAGTGCTGAAGCTACACACACACACAAAAAATATGCAATTTAAATATCAGCTACAGCTAATGGCATAATAACTCGGATGTCTTCCTGAAAAGTTGCTTCTTAGTCTGTTGCTTCCAGTGAAGGCAGCATGGTGAATGCTTTTCAAAGCAAACACTTACCCTACCTTCACACTCGCAAGCAAAAAAAGCAACAAGGGGAACAATTATTATTGTTTTTTGCATCGCCATGATTTCAGTGACTGCAGCAAGTAACAAAGTGACAACATTCGATTCATGTTACAAATCGAAAAGGTCTGACATTTATTCAGTACCCTACTGTGACAGTCAAATTACTCAAACACCCTGCAGTCTCCCAATGCTCTCCTGGGCAAGACAAACACTAACCAAGTATGACTCTGTACAACTGCACAACGCACTTCACAAAGCTGCATCTGTCACTTTTATATTATGGAACTCATTTTTGTTGCCAATACTGCTGCAATACACAATAGTTTACAGTTTTTATTATCCGGTGTATTTATGGTCTTGCACTTGTCTCATACTGTTGTGCATTTGCTCTTTTGTAGTCTTCCTGCGTACTGTTCCGTGTTGGACCATGGTCCTGAAGAAACAACATTTTGTTCCAGCGTGTACAAGCTATATAGAGGAATAACCAAAAAAAAGTTTCACTTGACTTGATTATAACTAGTTCATACATTCAAAAAGTATCTGTTTACTGTTGGATGCATAAGAAAATCATTGTTGAATCTTTATGAAGACTACAAAGAAAAGTAAAGCTTAACGAAATAGTAGAGATTATCGTTGCCCCTGGTTGCTCTCCGAATCCGACAACAATGCAAGTAACATAGCTATACTACATACAATAGCTATACATAGCTACTAGCATTTGTTATCAGAAAAAAAATTCATTCTCAAAAAAGTGCACGCCTAAAAGTAACAGTAGCAGTCACTACACACACAAAAGGCCAACAACAAGCAGTGAACGTAGGGTTATTTAAAGGCACAGTCAGTGATTTTGACGGTAGTTAGCTGAAGACACGGAGGTCTGTATGTACTGCCTTTCAAAGCTTTGACCTCAAAACATATCCACGTGGTACCCTGGGATGCGACACACTAGCTCAAGAGTGGCGACTTTCGAAAATAATTGCCAGGTCAGTAGAGACACTTCTTTGCCCTGTTCAATATTCTACAATTTACAGGAGAGTCTAGAGGCAGCCAGGGAGGCTGAGACAGAGGTTCTTAAACATTTCGTAGTGGTTTGAACAACATTGAACCAACTACAGTAGAATTACGTCGCACTTCCTGTTTGCACTGTCAATCACCATGGCAACGCCATTTGAGATACTGAAAATTCCTTCGCCGTTTAGTATATGGGACATCTGGACATCGTGCAGTCTACATTTGGTTTGAATCTGATAAATCCAAAGGAGGAGTTTTTAATTAGTGTTGGGCAGAGTTAATGGATGTGATTGCAAAATTCGTCTGTCTTAAAAGAGACTCGTATATCACATTTGGTGCATGCTGGTGAAACTGGATGCCCATAAATAAGAAACCGTCAAAAGGAAAATTATTCTGCCCCATGGTCAATTTTTTGCAAGAACCTGATGGTGATCATTTCTGATGTTTGTCCCAAATTTCGTAAGTTTTTGAGTATGCCCAGCACTTAAAATGGCCAGAGAGTTGGAAAAAGAACAAACAGTCCAAAAAACAAGAGTGTCCCTTGCACCTTTGGTGCTTGGACCCTTAAAAAAACAAAAAAAAAAAAAACAACAAAAAAAAAAACCCAACACACCTAAATAAGATGATTGTTACTGGCACAGGCCTACACAGTACGGAATCGCACCAAATTGCACAATATTAAAACACTGGCCCATACACAAACCTAATCTTATCAACAGCAAGCCATCCACTTGGAGCTGATTTCAATGGCCAGTATGCTCATTCTAGATTTATGTGTCTCACTAAACGCATCTATATTAATATTATTAGTAGAATTGATAGAGTGGAAGCACACACTCACCACTCTTGCTAGTTGGCAGGCTCGCTGCCTTCTTAGCTGCTTCAGATTTGAGTTTCGAGGCTAGAAGAATTCGCCGGAACCACTCCTCTTTTTCCCTTCCCGTTCTTCCAAACAAGTAGATGGTGGGCAGTTCACGGTCTGAACCCGCCCTTCCTCCTTCCTGTGAACCTGCAATGTCCTGATTCTCCTTCTCGTCTGAGGCTCGGTCTGCTTCTGCTTTAGACATGAAGTCATCCTGCTTGGCCAGCTCAATGCATACCGGGTACTTCTTGTTCCACACCCGCTTCCTGGCGAGACTCTGGGGCACCAGGGACACCTGGACAGAAGAAGAGGACTGGTTAAAATTAGACAGGCATCAAGACCTGGGGCAGGAAAAAAAACAACTTGGACAATCCCCACATTTCAAAATTTTAACACTTCCCCTCACAGTCTCCTCTTGCTGGAAATCCCGATATGTTCTTTTTCAAAACAGCAAAAAACTTGATGGCTCGAGTTCAGAAATGTAACAGGAGCAACCAATGTTCATGTGTAGCCGTAGTGTTGATGTAGTTAATCAAAAATGGTATATTCTTTACATCCCATCAGGTAGGAGATTCTATGCAATGTTTAGCATATGAGAAGTTTAAAGCTTCGTTCCACACACACACACACACACACACACACACACACACACACACACCTTGCTGTCTGTAAGATCATAGATTTTCTGGCTGATGTACGTGATGTCGGGTTTGGATTCGTTGTAACTGGCTCGCCGGGCGATGTTCTTGTTGGGTTTGGAGATCCGCAAAGTCGAGCCTTCCAAGCGCACGAACACTGAATGGGTAAGTGTTGCATGGTATGTTTCTGGGTTGTAGTTCTGAATCTCATTCATCCAACCCTGCAGGAAGAAATATGCAAACAGCATTAAAGCATTAAACACAAATGCACATTTGCGATTTTGACCGTTTTGACCTTTATGGTAACTGCTTGTTGTGGGGCTTGTGGTTAGGGCTCGGAACTCAATAACCCACCTAAAAACCTCGGAAGTGTCACTTCTCGGACAAATCCTTTTAAACTTAACCCAAATTTAATTGTCTGTAGTCTTCAGACAAAACTAAAATGAAAACCAGTACAAAGAATGAAACCTCTCTTCCCACAGGATATAGAACAAAATATTTTGGGATGGGATGTAGGTCACCTGGGATTATTTTATGGGTGTGGTTTTGTTACATAATTTGAACAGTAATAAGACGAGTTCCACAAAAGAAAATGCACATATTCGAGATCGTCTAACCAACTGCTTTTAACTATTCTGCCGACTCTAACAAGGAATTAAGGCGACTGGGATTGTTCTTTTGCAGGTCTGAGATTACATAGAGACTTTTTTTTCCCCCCAAAGAAAAGAAACAACAACAACAACAACAACAACAAAGGCTTCCCCTATGGTAGACATTTTTACATCCAATCTAAAAATGCATTTAATATCCTAGGTGTTCGACTCTTAAAAGTCTGTAGGATCAAGTCTTCTATTCGGTCCTGCCTTTTATTTTTTTTTAAAAAAAAGCTTTTTATTATTTTATTCATTTATTTAATTTTATTAGTATTTTATTTCATTGCTGCCTGGAAGCGATTGATTTTACTGCATACGTCTTTAAATGTGCTATATAAATAGAGGTTACAACTTGAATCGGCTGTTTGCGCTTGTGCGTTTATTCACCACGTGGCATGTTGTAAGACTTTTCTTTCACACCCACATTACCTGACCAATCACAACAAAAATGTCCACAAGCTATAAGCTATACAAGCGCCGCAGGCTGGGTTGGCAGGCCGGGGTGGCAGGCCTTTTTCTTCAGAACTAGTCTATGCCATGAATCATTTGGTGTTTTTTTTTGTTTCTCTCTTTTTCTTTTTTTGGCTGGCCATGGGTTGAAGATTAGGAGTGGTGAAACCAACCAGCATCTGTTAGTACTTTGGAGAAACCAGTATGACCACATTTTCATCATGTTCTACCCATTCGTAAGGATGACGATCTTCACACTCTTACGCAAAACAAATCTTAGCCAAATAAACTTCCAATCCAACCTGCCAGTATACCAGCTAAATATGCTGATGTTTGAGCACCAAGTAGTAATCCTTTGAATTTGCATCATAATTTGCTAGATTATCCAAGCTCCCCAGACAAAATCCACCACATCCACCAATACCAGCACCTCATTGTACAATGTCAATAGGCTGCACCCGTGAAAGAATACAACAGCATAAAACTGTAAGCAAGTTTGCCTTTTATAATTCACGTCTAAGCAGAACACAACACAACACTGACGCCTCCACGTTCCCGCATGACTGCACGAGTCACATACCAATTTGGCTCTACGCATCTTGCAATGACCATGATGAAACACTGGTACATTTTAGCATGCAAAAATCACCACACCGCGATCTTTTTCAACTTGTGGGAATATTTGGAACAACAAAATAGGCACTTACAAATTCTGTACTTGACAGGATCGGTGCTGTTATTAAGGGGAGGGGTGGCATATCAAAGTATTTAAAAAGAAATAAAAACACATGCAGACTGTCTGGGAAGCTTCCATCACAGTACCACAGTCACATTATATATTTTCGCAGTTTGATTAAACATTAACCTTCTTTCTCAGCCTGGGGTAGGAGTGGAAAACGCCCTCTTATGACACAAAGGTCCCAGACAGTTCTTAATAGCGCTGGGTATATCTACAAGCTTGTTTCAAATTATGATGAGGGAGAGGTTCAAGAATGCCAGAGCCAGGAGGCTATCTTTAGAAGCAATAAACCTTCTAATAGTGAGTAAAATAAACGTGTGTCAGAAATTATTAGGTTTTCTTATACAATAAACTACTTTTAGAGGGAAGACCTACCTTGAAGATGCCTGGTTCTTTGATATCCAACTGTGCCACGTTCCACAGATCCCTCGGGGATCTTAAACGTCTAATTCCTTGTAGCTTTGGGCCTGTTAGCCACACTACACCAATGGCCAGCATGAACCCTAATGCTACACCCAGCAACATTCCTCCAAGGTAAGTGGGCAAAGGTAGGATAAAGTATCCATAAGTAATAATGGTCAGAGCTAACAAAGTCTTACGTGGAATACTATATGCTGACACCAACTCTCTCTCATCTTGACGAAAAGTGTTTGTGCTCGGACTAGCAGGCTTGGAAGCACCGCTTCCTGTCTTCACGTCCTCAGTACGATCAACATGCACCTCTGTATCCACAGAGAAATCAAAGTCTTCACTGTAAAGTTCACAGAACTCTTGGTCATCCTGCTTGGCCAGTGCCGACATGGAGCACGTGTCCAGTCCCAGAGAGGACGGACAAGGTTTGGCAGTCTTGCTTTCAGCAGCTGAGGCCAGCTCAGCTGCCTCTGGGGTAACACCTTCACCATCAAGGTCACCTTCTTCCTCCTTGATACTGTAATTATTGTTGCTTTCAAGATGGCCATTTAGAGTGGAGAAACTTGTCAATTCTGTGGCACTGGATGAAAGAGGTTTGGGTCTGTAAATACTGGAAGAGTCATCGCCAATGAACTTGCTAATCAATTGCAAAGGATCGGCCATGGCTTCTGAAAGACGCCGTTTCGTGTCTTCAATGCGCGCCTCCACCTCGGACACCTTAAACGAGAAGGTGCGGTTGTCAGGTGAGGTTAACGGAGAAGTTGGAGCAGTTTTGGAGTCTCCCACACTTGCAGTGGCTCGGGATTGGGTAAACTGTTTGAAGAGATGCAGGTTGAGGCGGGAGTCTGAAGGGCGGTTTGATCCCGAGGGATCCTGGGTCGTGTCTGTAGACAAAGATTTGACAAAATTTTTCATCATCTGCCGATGGCGCAAATGTGGAGGAACAGGGACTCCTTCCCGGGGCTCCAAATCTGTAGACAAAGACTTCATGAGGCTGAGAAAGGCCTTGTCCATTGAGGGAAGGGACACCGATTTGGAGGGTGAGGCGTTAGCGGAGCCTGATGAGGATCCGGTCCCCTTTGTAGGCTCAGCCGAAGTAGAGCACGTTAAACTGTGTTCCTGCTTATTAGTGTTCTGTTGACCTGCCATGGCTGAAAGGGACTCAACTGCATCGAAATTACCGACAGACTTCATCTCTGTATCTCCTTCAAGAACAAGGTCTTCACTTGCTTCCAAAGCCGTTACTACTCCTTGACTGGTCGTCATTGTGTCGCTCGGCAGGTCTAACGGTCCATATATGACCTCTTCCTCCTGATCCTCTTCCTTGCCCATTGCAGAGAAATGGATGGTGATGGACTCTCGGGATAGCGAGCGCTGCACATTTAGTTTAGGAGCAGAAGATGGCCTGAAAGATGAGAGCAGGGGTCGATCAACATGATCATCCTCTCCGCTAGCCATCACGGTGCTCCTGTAGTCTCAGAGCCTGCACAGTACCGAGAGACAAGAAACAAAACGTAGGTCAGAGGAAATCGAGTTAACAAAAATATATTCGTACATATACAGTTTTTTTAAAAACACCATCATACAAGTCATCTCAGTGTATCCTTTTGGTCAGGGCACATTTAAAATGTTGATATTTTAAGAAACGTGGGCACATTTCTTCCATTCCAGTTATTTGGTATAGGTTTGTTATTTGGTAAAAAGTGTCATGATGAAATGAAGTCACTCTTCATCCTTATAGACTGACTTGAGAATTTACGCCACTTAAACCAGGCTCAGTGTATCGATCTTGAGTGCACTTACTGGCAATTTTCAGATCGTATTGCACTGAAATCAATCCTGAGGTCAGAAGACTGTGCCATTTTGAACTAAGCTAAAGCACAGTGGAGAAACGGCTTGACTTCTATGAAGTCGTTGGGACGAAGAAGAATCTCCAGCTGTAATTTCCACAGTGACACTGTGACCTCGGCCTTTTAGTCATCTTCCCACACTCGTAAATCCCCACACAATAACAGCAAGCGTTCTTCACAACCCCTTTGAACCACAACATAGATACTAACTCCGAACATACTGTCTTTCCATTTTATCACCTTTCATTTTTCTATCTGGGCAATGCCCTTAACGGCAGAGATGACGCCAGAGCCACTCTATAAAAGACAACAGATATTAAAAAGGCCTTGATGTTTACTGCTATGGAAGAAAAAACCCTTAAGAACCCTACTGGGATTTACAGTCATTAAAATCACAAATAATTCTACGTACAGACAAATCACCAAAAAAAAAAAATGAACCTTGATTTGAGACTGAATAATGTCTCATTGAAGAGCTGGACATCAGAAGCATTCCTCTGAGAGATGAACAATCCATGTGGAAATTAAACTGTGCAAAGGAATTTTTTTAATCATGGTTTCTCTCGGTCTACTAAATACACCATTATATAATGGTTGCATGTTTTGTAATGGACAATAAACATTAGGTTTTAGCATGGACTCGAAGAAGAATGACCACAACCATGGACAGACATTCAGTACTGACTAGCTCACGATCTTTAACACCACCAAGGAAAGTTTCATACAGTTCACCTTTCCCCTCAAGCTACAATTTAACCAAAAATAAAAGTCACAAATATAAACGCTCATGACCTGTAATTTAAATAAACTCCAATTAATACAATCTAAAATTCTTCATAGAACCTGTAGAAGAACCATAAACTGTCCTGTTTTCAGATTCAGCTGTGGTAATGCATCCCCGAGCCTTAACAGATAATTACTTTTAAGCTTTCTGGCTCTGTTCTTACAGCTAGAATTTCTTGTAGGAGGTAATGGCCAAGCTACATTTTATAACGCTGCATCCTAAACTCAAATTGGTTTTGGCAGAAGAATGCAGGTTCTTGGAGTTTCTTTATACTGAAAATAGCGTGCTGGCTCTCCCACAGGAAGTAACGGAATCTTTCCCAAAGTCAATCTGGAAGGAATATATATTATTTCTACTGGTCAGTTTATACAAAGTAAAATACAGGTGTGATCTTTCCAGATGTGTGCAAGCACAAAAGCATTACTGGTCTGACGGATTTGGAGGGGGTAAAAATCACAGAGATACTTATATCAAGCTAGAGATAATCACAGATAATTACTCCACCGCCCCATGCAAAACTAGTCCAATCCAAAATGATAAGTTTGTTCATTCATTATCTTCAGTATCCTGGTAAGCGTTGCATCAAACCTATTCAACGAATACTAGCTGGTAGGTTGGACACCAATACCTGATCATCTTAAACAGTCAGGAGTCGTCAATATATCACGACCTGAGATGCGCCTGAAACTAGACTATACACAGATGGAAGAAAAACAACATTTCATGTATTAACCAGAGCAAAGAGACGGACTTGGTTTAAACGTATTGATGTTAGATATGTGCTAAAACTTAAAAGCACCTGATCAGAACCTAATATCATAATGAGATATCGATGTGGCTTTGTTTTTCTAATTGCTGTCGATTCATTCAGACTGCTCAGGCAGAAAGATCCTTCAGCTACGGATACCAAGAGTCACTACAATTCAAGTCTCCCAAGAGTCTCGTGTTAATTAAAGAGCCTAGCTGCGATCCTCCTTTAAATCGTCACTTAGAGACCAGGTTTAGAAAAAGTGTCTTAGAACCGGACAATGACCAAATTGTAATCACAACACCCCCTACACACGAAATCTGTGCTCTTACCACAAATGCAACCGGTTATCCGAGACTAGATTGGAGCTACAAAGCTGATAAGGAAGGGAAGCTTATATACCAGTTTAGCCTTGTGCAAACTGCATGCTTAAGTGACTAAAAGCATTGTTCATCATCACATGGATAACAAATGATTAGCGGCAATGGCGAAAACATGCTAATGGACCAAAAATACATATCCTTATTACCTCATGCTCACAAAATATTTATTTATGGCAGCCCATTTTCTGCACGAGCCCAGCTCAGAACACAGTTTGACACCGTAAGCGGAAAGTCCCAATCTTATTCAATCCCAGATCAATTGTTAGAGGATCGTCATATGATCCGACATGGAGAAGACGTCATCATGTAACGCGTTACGGAATTAGTCCATCTGATTGGGATCGTCTCGTACAGTGCAATCCAAGTAAAAATCTTAAAACAGCAGAGACATCGCACAATGTAGGACTCTCCACCCAATTTTTTTTTTTTAAATCATAATTTTAATGACATGCCATCTTGTATGTGAAAACCGTATAATCTTAATCGCTATAGATTTTGTTTATGTCCTGCTGACCCAGTTTAATGTGGTTTATCGATCTCTGGTTATGATCAGATCACTAAAAATATATGTTTGTACACTGTAGAAACAATTTATTTAGTCTGAAATAGTTCTATACTCAAACAAAACTGAGAAAATACTGTTTCTAGAAGCTACACTGAAAAAAACCCCAAAAAACCCCACAATAAATCAATGGTGCAGTAAATATGACCAAAGGAATATGATTTTTACATGAAAAATATTATTATAATTAATGAAATGCTTTATGTTGTAAACGTATGTCTAAAATAAGCCCGAAGTGCTTATCTTACTTAGTTTACTTGGTTAAATTTACTATTATTATTATTTCGGAACTGCACAAAAAACTAGAAAAACGAGATTTGAATCGATTGGATAATTGATTCGAATTGACTCGCATACGCTTTTATGGAAACGTAAACAGATTTAATTTTCAACGTTATGGATGGATCGTTTTCTTGTTTTGTGTTGGCTTGAAGGATGTACTACGACATGTTTTGCAAGAGCGCTCAAATGTACATAATTCGACTGACCCGTTTTATTTGTGCAATAAATACTATATAATATAATAACCCTCGCTGCCATGTAAAACCGTATTTAAGCATACGCTTAGTTACATTTACTAAGCGTTTATGCGTGGAAACTGTTACCACACTTTTCTTAAGGAAATCTCACTCATTAGTTTCTTCAGCGTATAACCATTGCGAGTTCGGCTCTGAGGCAAACGGCATGACTCGTACCGTTGCGTCCGAGTGCCAGGCTAACGCGCTCCCAAACGCCCTAATCGTCGTTTAACCGGAGTGACAAAAGCAAGCTCACTTCAGCATTATCACATGATCGAGGGAGCTGTGGGTCATGAGTACAATGACACTATTCTTCAGCTATAAACCTCCACAAGCTGCCAAAGCACATCCTCGTTTTCACACACTGCTACAGTCTGAGCTGGCCTTAAACTCCATCTGTCTCCAAGAGCACACATAAACAAACACACAGTGTACATACAGAGTGTTAATTAGGAGTTCAAACAAAAGGTGCGATGTTCCAAGTTGCTTAGGATCGAGAAGTAAGTCATGGCGCGGTGGTTTAATAGCCTATATTGAAGATTAAACCTGATACATTGGTACTCCGTGCCTTAAATGGCAGGGTCGCTTTAATTACTGCACTGTGTTAATCTACTGAGCTCATCTCATTACGAGAGAAAATAGAAAAACCACCACCATTTCACTCTACACACACAGACACGCGCAAGCCCCACAAGATCAAATCAGACCGAGGAGTTAAACAGTGATACAATCGTGTAAACAAAGCAAGATTAATCTAATGTGTACTAATGACCTCATTACATATACACATGATATACACATGATATCATTACAGCTGACCAAACAGCGTTTTTGTCTGATATTCAACATTACACCTCATTGACTTCCATCCAGGCAGAGAGCATGGGGGATAGTAAAAGGAATGACAAGAAAGACAATTAATTCCCCTTATCTGAAACTTAACAGGTTTGTAGAACAAGTAGCATTGTGAAAATTCTAAGGCAAAAGTATGAATACTGAACTCTCCTGTAGGTCACCAATACCAAAAACGTTCACGCTGGAGCAATTTCAAATCTCACCAAATGAGCCAAGTACGTCTACAGCGGCCATCCGTCTAATCCACACTGTTTCGTCTGTGCCACCAGTGCAACAGCATCCATGACGTACACTTACATGGCCAAAAATGTGTGGACACCTGACCATCACACCCATTTGTGGTTCTTCCCCAAACTGTTGTCTTTTTATGCCGTAGCATTACAATTTCTCTTCATTGGAACCAAGAGGCCCAAACATGTTCCAGCATAATGTCCCTGTGCACAAATTGAGCTCCATGAAGACATGGTGTATTAAGGTTGGAGTGGCCTTTCACAGAGCCCTGACCTCAACCCCACTGAACATCTTTGGGATGAACTGGAATGCCGAATGCACCCCAGACCTCCTCACCCAACATCAGTGACTACGTTTACATGGAGAGCAGTAATGTAATTATTGACCTTACTCTGATTAAGATAATAATGTGATTAAGGTGTTTACATGAGTCGCTTTTAGAATACTCCTGTCATGTTCCCGTTTTACATGTTATAGAACATAATTAGATTAACAGCCCGAGTCATTACGTCACCGCGCCACGCCGTCCGACGTCCCTCCAGAATTTCACGCATCGACATACAGTTCGTCTTCGTTATGGTACCGTATACAGTTTTGGGTGTTTTTATTGAATTTTTTTACGAACGCTTTAAGTGCAGTTAATTATTTGTAATGTTATACGTGCAAATAGACGACTGCTTGAAGCGGTGGGTGTGTCCCAAATCGCGTAGTTACCGTCTATATAGTAGCCGGGATACATGTATTTCTCCCCACTACAGGCCTATAGTAGGAAAGTATGTGATTTGGGACACAGCCGAACTCTCTTGTTCGCCGTACAACGTAAAACTGCCGTGTGTGATCGTGTCCTGTCGCAAAATGCGGTGAAAACTCCCACACGACGTTCATAATGTGATTAAGGTGTCTACATGTCACTACTACACGTCCATAATGCGACTAAAACAGGAGTACTCCACCTGTCTTAATTAGATTATTGCTTACTTCGATTGTGACCTTAATTAGATTAAGGTAAGTAAAAAGTGCTGTTTACATGGTAGGTTTCTTAATTAGATTAAGAGTGGATTATTGTTGTCCATGTAAACGCAGCTAGTGACTGACCTCACTAATGCTCTTGTGGCTGAATGGGAAAATCCCCACAGACACATTCCAAAATCTGGTGGAAAGACTTAAGAGTGGAGGTTATTATAATAGAAAAGAGGGACTAAATCTGGAAAGGAATGTTCAACAAGCACATACGACTGTGATGATGTTCACAAACGGTTGGCCATATAGTGCAGACAGTAGGCGCTGTGCCAAGCGGGAAGGCAAATAAACCACATATGCATTCACGCCTTTGTGCGAAGAATGATGAGCCTAAAGCGTGTTAGAACTAACTGAGGATCTGTACATTTTTAATAAAGATAAGCCTGTATTATGTCTTTATTACTCTGCATTCATACTAGCAAACGACAAAGCAAAAGGTGAACATTCACTTTCTATGTGCCTTGGACATAGATTCCTTGGACCGTTTGTACGGTATGTGTGCGGTACAAACTTTTCTTTCCATTTCCCTTCTCAAAAATTTAGTTCCTATCTGCACTTAGTTCTTATGTCCTGCTGGACTTTAAAAAATAAATAAATAAATAAAATGGCAGAAAAGCATATAACCTCGGTTTGATCTTATCCCATCATATACAATCTCTCACTAAACGTGTATAGAGACATTGCTGAATTCTTCAAAGCTTTGATTTTCGTTGTAGCGATCACTGGAATCTCTATGGAGTGTTTCAAGCTCATAGATTTAGCTTGTAATTTGCTAATAGCTAATACAAAGCCTCTCATGCAAGATGTAAATCAAAGAACACACTATACAATTTGTCTACTAGTCTTTTCATCTAAACTCAAAATGCTGGATGGATGGTACAGCGCACACAAGACACAAACCAACAGCCACAGGAACTTTTTGTCTAATCTACACATACGCGTTTGTCGTTATTTCTATGAGCCTAAAGCCGTGTTTAGGAATTCGAGTTGGTTAAAGAAATTTAGATCCCATGGACTTTGCAGCATATTTATATACTAAAGCTTATTAGTATATTGTACGTTATTGGAGTTTATATCAAATGTGAACATGTCATCAGTAACACCTTAGTTCTCGACGGGTTAAAGACAAACCCGTTAGCTATCTAATCAAAAATAATCTACTGTGTATTTGCTGACTCAAAGAACACACTTCTAACCCATTGATCTGCGCAGGCAACAGGTTTAACGGACCAATCAGTAGCCAAGAGATTCAGTAAGAGCCAAGTGATAGTCACAACACCCACTGTTTCCATTTTTTAAATGGAATGTGCTAAACAAAAGATTAGGAAATTGTACAATCTAAGCAATGCTTTAAAAAGGTACTCTGCAAGTTCTGTAAAAGCCATTCACAACTGTTTAGGACTGGAGAATCTTAACCTAAAACAATCCCATGTTTGCTTAAGGTGGGCAATGCATAATATCTTTACAGATCTTATCCAAATAGTATTATTAGTCCTAATATCATGTTCGCCTGGCCTTGTACGTGCAAATCAATACAAGAGGTACACAAACTAAAAATTTTTACAAAAAAAACTGGGCCATGGTGCTTAACATTTTCTTTTTCTGGTTGTTGGACTACCGTAAGAGTAATAAGAAAAAAAAAATACTGGTTTATAATCGGTTCATAAAGAGCCTAGTGAAAAGGATCACAGGAGCATCTGCTTGTCCCGTGCACCCAGGCCAGCAACTTGTCCACCTCCGACTTTAAATTTTAAAATTGTGTCCATTTCCAAGAGCACAGTGGCCTCGCACCTCCGGGGTTGGGGTTTTGATTCTCTGCCCTGTGTGCACGGAGTTCGCATGTTCTCCCCGTGCTTTGGGGGTTTCCTCCAGGTGCTCCAGTTTCTTCCCCCAGTCCAAAGACTGGAGTCTAAATTGTCCGTCGTGTGTGAATGGGTGTGTGAGTGGATTGGATGCCAACGCTTCAGTGCACAATCGCATGCACAGTGTCCCCTGCCTTGTACCCCGAGACCCCTGGGATAGGCTTCCTGTGACCCCGTGTAGGATAAGCGGTACAGAAAATGGATGGATGGCTGTCCATTTCCCGGGCGCCATTATGACTCACACAGTCAAAATCCTGCAAGGATCCCAAGCAACCATCACAGCAACAAGTAACATGCAATGCATCAGGTTTAATATTATTTAAATTCTTTTGAAGAAATACCACCGGGGAATTTGCAGTGAAAGCAGTCCACAGGAAGCGAGTGTGAGCTGGAAAGTGAAGTGGGTCAGCACCATCAATATTGGCACTCCCACTCGGGACTGAAGACATAACCTGGCTGAGCTGCCGTAATCCCGTTCGCTTGGGCCGACGTTTATCAGGCTACTGAGTGAAAGGGGATCAAGTGGACTTTAATCTAATGATGTGGCTCACAAAAACAGTCCAAGGCACCACCACATACTCTGCAAATTTATCTTCCGCCTGGTAATGATCAAACCCTGGGTCTGGGAGTCACTGCTGCTGTAACAGGGGTGACGGGTGCAAAGATTTACCTTTCTGAAATGGTACACCAGTCACAATATTTATGATACAACACTGCTGCACTGATTCCTATAAGAAAAATACATCATGCTTTAGTGCCTGTCAGGCACAGTGAAGGAAGAGTGAGACTGGGAAGCAAAAACGTACCCATAAAAAATAAATAAATAAATAAAATAAAAATAATCCTTCATACATGGCTTGATGATCACAAAATGGATCTTCTGATCCACCCCAAATGAATTTTTATTTCTCAAGTGCACCAAGAAAACCTGCCTTCATCCTCCTAACCATGATAAAGCTCCATAAACCCTCTCATGTTAACGGCTGTGGCCTTTCTTTGTCCTGCGTGCGTCTTACCGCCCACTCCAACAACAAGAATATAAAACCTACCGTAGTTGATCCGCTGCTTCGGACCACGAAGAGGTAAGAACTTTTTCTTTTAGGCATATTAATGAGCTTGAACAAATGCTTACCAATCTCTTTCCAGAATCAAGAATATGAAGGGGGGAAAAAAAAAAGAAAAAAGAACAGTGACTAAACTGCACAAAATCTGTTATATAACAGTTACATAACTTTAATATGTTAGCGCACACAGTCAGACTCTATTCAGGCTGAAATAACGTCTTTACACGTGACTAGAAAACAGCACAGCTCTGAAATGTTAACCAAGGACTTTCTGCCTTCTTTGTCAGATGTGAACACAATGATTCGTCACCAGAGACAGTATCGGGTGAGGATATACACTGGCTACTTGAAGCCGTCCTTCCCAGGGATTCCTCACTTATTTTCTCTAGCAAGACAGTGGCAACAATGGAAATAACAGATGGTGGTTAGGAGGACGGAGGCAGGTTTTCTTGGTGTGCTTGAGAAATAGAAATGCAATTGGGGTGGATCAGAAGATCCATTTTGTGATCATCAAGCCAATGTATGAAGGTTTTTTTTTTTTTTTTATTTTTTTTTTTTTAAGGGTACGTGTTGGCTTCTCACTCTTCCTTCACTGAGACTGACGGGCACTAAAGCACAGGGCAAACTTGATGTATTTAACTTATAGGAACACCTGTGCACCTGCTCGTTCACGCAATCATCCAATCGGCCAATCAGGTAGCAGCACAGCACAATGCATAAAATCATGCAGGTTTGTTGGTGGCAGAAGGGTTGATTTGAGTGTTTCAGAAACTGCTCATCTGCTGGGATTTTCACACAGAAACAAGCTCTAGAGTTTTCACAGAATGGTGCAAAAAACAAACAAACAAACAAACAAACAAACAAACAAACAAACAAACAAACACCACATCCAGTGAGCAGAAGTTCTACATGTGGGAATGCCTCATTCATGAAAAAAGTCAGACGAGAAAGACCAGAGTGGCTTGAGTTGAGCTCGAATAAAAATCACTTGAAAATACAACGATGGTGAGAACAAAAGTATCTCAGAACGCACAGCATGTCGAACCAAGAGTCAGATGGGCTACAACTGCAGAAGACCACATTTTTCTAATCTTCACCTGTTCGGTTTTCGGTACACACCGCAGCCTCAGATTCAGGTTCTATACTGAGAAATGGAAATCGATAAAACTCGAGCAGAACTTTTCTGTATGACGGAATACTGCTCATGACTATGGAAGCTCTCTCTCAATCATTCATCAGCATTCCTGTATGCAGCACTCAAAAAAAGAAAAAAAAAACAGCCAGCAATCAGAGATATGGGATCAGCAAGGCCTAATGGATCATTGAAGCCTCTTTAAAGGCGCTGGGCAAGCCATGTAACTGCACCAAGAATAGGACAAGAATGAAATCCACAGCACTGACATTATTCAAAATCTTACACTCGGTTAAACTAAAAGCTTTGTTTTCCACATGCCGCACAGGTGTGTAATCGCACCAGAGATCTTGGGACTAGCTGATTACGAGCATCATGAAGCATGAGCAAATTTCCCTCATAATGATCTTCAAAGTGAAAACACTCGGTAGACTTGGGCTTTAAACAAACTCTTCTGCCACAACAGTGTTTACAGCACAGCGGTCAGTCAACCGCATGCACCGGAGCTTTCAAACCCTTCCAGAAAGAACTGGAAGAACTCGCTTACAGTTTGAAGTCGATTAGCAAGACTGAGTCCTTATTTGCCCTTAGGTGACGACTCTTGTTTCATATGAAACACTTTTCCTGCATTATAGGACAGTTTATCCCCTCATACAGTCCACTTTCTTTACCTTATTATCAGAAGCATAATAATACAATTATGATCCCATTAACGTAATTGCAAAATATGTTGCATTTTGAACATGCACAAAGCATATGTTCATCAACACGTGTGTGTGTGTGTGTGTGTGTGTGTGTGTGTGTGTGTGTGTGTGGGGAGGAAAAAGGCAAACCGAGCTCATATTTTGGAAATATAAAGAAGTGCAGGTTGTCACTAATGTGCATTTCCCATTAGATGTGTCCTGATGCCAACTCCGATTTGTCTCCGGTTTACTCACAAGGAACAACTCGGGCTAGCAGCAAATTATCACGCATTAACTTCACGTAAAGCATTAACACAGTCTCAGATCTTCTCGTCATGACAAGATGGGTTGCCTTGCTGAAACCATTAGAGTGCGTTGCCTGGTGAAGAAGCAGGTGGGCTCCTGTGAAAATCCATGTGGAAATCCAGCCTCCAGTCAGGTTTCTGCTCATTAACCAACAATCTGATGACAAAGCAGAGCCCTCGCGCTGAAAGGACCTTAGTGCTTCTGCATGAGTGGCAGCGCATAGATAGATGCGTAGACAGACAGATGCCTTGTGCGATTCAAGACTCGGGTTTCAAGACACGCTCTTCATCGCTGCATCTGAACACCAGACACTGAGTATTAACGTAAAAAAATGATTTACAAAACGGTAGCGATACGATGTACTGCCATTTCATGTTTATGTACAAATGCTAGCATTGAGCCAAACAATGTCGTGTGACGATTTAGCGATTAAGCTTTTATTACCGGTCGGCTACGTCTTGGCTACAATGGAAAACTAAAGAACGCAACTTCAGACAGCAAACATCTGGCTACGTTTCGACTACATTTGGGGAAAGTGCAAATTCAGAAGTTACAATATATTGTCCAAGCGTAGAAGCGTAAAAGACAAAACAGTGCTAAGTGTTTTGAAAGATCTTCAAGAGTCGAGTTAAACGCAAGCGCGTCTAAGAATTAAGACTATTCAGCAATAGACACCGGCTAGATGTTTATTTCGAAGTGTGCCATCTTTTCATTCATAAATTCTCGTTTTTATGTTGCATCATATTACATTTGACCACAACATAAAAAATAAATACTATTTCTTCATTCAGTATGCATAATTCATCCCTGATGTTCGTTCTTATCCTAGGAGAAGATGCTGGCTCTTAAATATTCATGACAGCGCGTGGTGCTTTTCCAGCACAATGGAGCTAGAGGGACGCGACGTTTCCAGAGCCGACAGTACAGCAGTGGGCACTGGCAAAAGCAGAGGAGGTGGTGTTGGCATCTATGTAAACAGAGGCTGGTGTACAGACACTGTCATTACGGAGACATGTCGCTCTGTTGATGTTGAATACATCATTATTAAGTGTACAGCGTGAGGTTACACACGCCATAATTGAGCTAGCCTTAGCAATCTACACGGAGATCATCCAGACGGTGCAGTTATTATTGCTGGCCGTTTCAATCACGCCACCCGAAGGATCGCACTTCCCAGATTTTCCCCAAAATGTCTCCTGTCCTACAAGAGGTGACAATACGTTGGATCATGTCTACATTAATGTGACCGAAGCTTATAAAGTCATCATCCTCGTCCTCATCCTCCCCCACCTTGGTCAATCTGATCACCTATCCCTACTGATACTCCTGAAGTATATCCTCATCATGAAAAGTGTTAAAACATTATTTATCGTGCTTATTAACTTTTATAATAATAATAATAATAATAATAATAATAATAATAATAATAATAATAATAATAATAATAATAATAATAATAACAACAACAACAACAACATTTATATGTATACAATTATACAAAGTTACGATTAATCTAATATGTACAGGGTATTCAGTTGCTATTGGGGGGGGGGGGGGGGTTCATTGGACTTTAACTTTGACAGCTATAAAAATCTTACAATTCCTCACACTTTATCCCTGATTTTTGATTTTTAGTGAGCGTCAGCATGGGCCACTGACGGATGACAATTGCTCGCCCCACCCCTCCTCTTTTCTTCCCCGCCCCTGCCTTGCCATGCCCACTCCCCCTCCAGTCTTCTCACAGCCATCCACCCCCATTTAAGTTGCATTTTTCAAAAAGATTGTGAGGTGGACTTCAGCTGAAAGGGGGATGGGGGGGTTCATGACCCTTAAAGCAGGTGCATAAGCCAACTCTGAATGAGTAACTTTCCCAGCGTAAATACCGATGTCAACTTTGAACTTAATGCTGTAATCTCAATCATCAGTCCCAGTCAGGCGCTACTTCAGATCACTGGGCTTCTACCAACGTTTTTGTAATAGAGAAGTAACAACTGTTCAAAAGAACCCAGATTAAGCAAGACATGTATAAAACAGAGAATGTTACATGGTAAGTAGTCAATCAGTTCAGCACGGCAAAACCAGCGATTGAAAATGTCTCAAACACACAAAAGTTTTTGTTATTTGGCATTTCAGCCGAGAGCTTTTATATGAACGAGGCACCAACAGAGCGCGAGCGTAAATATTGTTAATGATTGGGGGGGGGGGGGGGGGGGGGGGGAATAAAAAGCCTGCTTGTCTGTGACATTTTTTCTTTGTTTCAGACACAGCAACTGACTTGGAGACAGCAAATTCCTCCTTAAAGTTCAGAAACAGGAATTCACAAGAGTCTTTAAGGCTGCAAACAATGTCGGCAATGTCAACAAGGTTTCCATCTAAGCAGAGTAAAGAGCATTCCTTTACTTTCACTTACTCATCACTAGGGATGTGCTGAAAATAAATAAAATAAATAAATAAATAAATCGCTCCTACCAGGCGTATTCGGTGATTTTCAACATGCATGTCGATATTCGTATCGGATTTTTTTTGTTCGTTATTCTAGGCATGACCTAATACGTTACTTTAAATCCAACAGACAGCCGGCCCCAGAATTCTTAGCACAATTGGCAAAGAGGAGTTAAAAAAAAAAAAAAAAAAAAAAAAAAAAAAAAAAAAAAAAAAAGGCTGGGGTCATTTAACCTACTCTCACACTGAAAAACAGAAACCTTTAATTAAAGTAAACCGAAACATTCTAAAAATACATTTCAACAAGTCACACAGGCATTACACATTACACAACCTCGAGTCACCCAGGCATTACACAACCTCGAGTCACCCAGGCATTACACAACCTCGAGTCACCCAGGCATTACACAACCTCGAGTTAGTAACCACGCAAATATTTAATAAAACATACAAGTTAAATAAAATATCTTAAATGATCTGATTTACAATGAATAAGACTACATCTAAGCAGATCCGAGCTTATGATATCGTCTTGGACCGACGACAACTCCAAAGTACGGACAAATACAGGATTGCGGTAAATCTGTACATTGCTTATAAAGCTCTTAAACTACTGGCTTTTTATTTAAATGATTCATTCATTCTAAAAAAAAAAAAAATCATACTACTAAGTAACCTCTATGATTTTTTTCAGTACTAATAGGAAAACAAGTAATTACGAGTGAGGAATATAAATCTGGATCCACCATAGGGTTTAAAAAAGTTCATCTATGAAAGTTAAGATTATATTGTGATGTTGTAATCTCCATAACAGCCGTGTAAAAAAATTCTGTATGGGCGTATACGCTCCTGGGAAAAGAACTGGGCTTTTAATGATCTTAACAACAAAATCATTGGACAGAACATTAGCAAGAATTAAAGAAATGCACTCCTGAGGCCACCATTTGCTCGTTTTCTTTTTCTGTTTGGGGGGGGGGGGGGGGGGGGCTAGAAACAGGGATATTTCACTTATATAGTCTTCCTGTACGCAAAGGTAAAATCAAGTGAATGATTAAAATGTTTGACGTAAAATTCAAACTAACATGTCTGGGTGCACAAAATTAAAATAAATAAAACAATAAATAATAATTTACTCATAAGGCATAAACATTTAAAGAAATCAAAGGGAAAGTTTATCCCATACTATATCCATCTGTTTATTTCTTGCTAATTTCCTGACCAAAGATTTGTTGTTAAAACCATTAAAATCTTAATATTTTCCCATTTTGGGTTTGGTCCATTTTTTTTTTTTTGGCTAGTTTCCTAGAAGCCAATTGATCCCTGGGTGCAGTTAGGAACAGAAACACAAAAGGAAAGGTATCATTACATCCAAAACTACATCACTTACACACCCTGAGTATCTATCGAGTCCTGTTTAGCCATTCTAACACTTAACGGACACTTGACAGAACAACCTAATGATGAGAGAAAGACAAAAGAAACGCTTTCTCACTTACAGGTTACACAGGTTAGTCCGTACAGCTTAGACCATCACACCTCGCGCCTCATATTTATAGCCGGTCGCTGGTTAGACTGGCACCTGCAGTAACAAGACACTCCGCTTACTTATGCCACAGGTACAATGTCTGTAGTTTCAACACCGACTCGCTCATCTCGTTGTGTCTCTCTCCGTTCTTCCTACAACTATCTTGCACTTGTTTTCGCCGGTTTTGTGGAAACCTCTAGCTTTTTTCCACCGCCAAGGTAATGAGAAGTAACCTTTAACAGTTTGTTATTCCAGTGCAAAAGAGCTGGAGGATGGATTCATTCCAACACAAAAATGCTGTTGGTCTGGAACACCAAGGCAGAGTTTGACTGGCTGGGTGTACAGATAACCCTAGTGTTGAAATAATATACAAACCCACTGCCAAAAAAAAAAAAAAAAAAAAAAAAAAAAAAAAAAAAAAAAAAAAACAGGTTTCCTCATAGGCACAGAATTATTCTTGCTATTTTCCACTCAAGCAACATTTCGTCCTTCAAGTGTTTTAAATAGGAATGCACAGATACCGATCCTGACACCAACATCCGATACCACGTGGGATACTATGTGATACAAGTAGTTTATGCGGTCTTGCTATTAAACGGATGAAATTTCACAAGTCATGATGGCAGCCAAAGGAAAGCAGACTGCAAACTGGGTGAAATATCAAGAGGAGGAACTACAGCAGCGTCCTACTATACAAGTAATCCCCCCCCCCCCCCCCCCCCCAAAAAAAAAAAAAAAAAAAAAAAAAAAAAAAAAAAAAAAAAAAAAAAAAAAAACATCTTCAGCATAAAACTCAAAACAAAGTCATCCAGACCGATGTTCCAGATGATCAGCAGTATCACTTGCCGCGCAGACATGAAACGAAACGTGCCTTGCCTTCACACTGCAACCCTACTCAATCCAAGCTAACTAATGTACACTATATGATCAAAAGCTTGTGGACACCTGACCATCACACACATATGTAGGCTTTTGGGAAGCGCACAATTGTTTAGAACGTCTTTGAATGCTGTAGCAGTAACATGTAGGCTGCAATTTCCCTTCACTGGAACTAAGGAGCCCAAACAGGTTCCGGCATGACAATGTCCCTGTGCACAAAGCAAGGTCCATGAAGATCTGGTTTGCAGGGGTTGGCAAAAACTTGAGTGTCCTGCACAGAGACCTGACCTCAAGCCCACTGAACATATTTGGGATGAAAAGGAATGTCGACTGCACCCCAGGCCAGGCCTCCTCACCCATCAATGCCTGACCTCACTAATGCTCTTGTGGCTGAATGGGCAGAAATCCCCGCAACCAAAATCCAGTGGAAAGCTGCCCCAGGAGAGTGGACAAAGAGAGAAAGGACTAAATCTCAAATGGAATGTTCAGCAAGCACATATGGGTGTGATGGTCAGGTGTCCACAAACCTTTGGCCATACACTGTAGCACTCCTTAATAATTAATGCTATATAGAACAAGCTTAGTAGCTTAAGTGCATGAACATGCATATATTTCATGGCCACAATTTAAACCCGGAGAAACAAACGGAGCTAAACAAAAATTATGTACCGTCAAGTACCATGATGTTTCCCGTTTTCATACCGAAACGCACGTGCTTGTACATCCCTAGTGTTGAAGTAAACCTTTTTCCCAGCAACTCTGGTGTGATCCGCCAATCAGAGTTGTTAGTACACTGCATTCCAGGTTCTGCAGCATGTTGAGTCACACGTCATCTGCGCCACATTGTTACTGGCTTACATAAGATGCAAAGGACAAACCCCCATGAACAAAATCTAACCAAGAACCCTTTCTTCATCATGGGTGACGTACCAGTAAGTGAACCCTACCGAATTTTCAGTGGACCGAAGAAAATGCCTCTCCGTGGTGTGGAACTGAAACGTGAATTAATTTTGGTCACCATGGCAACAACCATGTCTCTGTATGACCGCCACTAAAATAACTAGTGCATTAGTAGAAGTATTGAGTGAGCTCAGGAAGACACAACACTCTTACTAAATGGAAGCTACACTGTTAATTCTAATGCTAACAAATTATGAGCGGACCCGGAAGCAATAAAAATGCACATCTGTGTTCTTGTGCACAGCTGTTGCTCGTGGCGATGCTATGCATTGTGTAGGTGCTGAAGAATGTAATGTTGATGCCCGATTACATAAGTGCGCCAGGACCTGTACCGAGTCGGTGGAAATGAGCTGTATTCTGCCTACCTTATGGGGTATTAGTTTACCTTATCAGTGTATGCTGTGGTAGTTCATAACTCGTCAGTGTTAAATAATACAGTAAGGAATGGCAGTGTAGCATAAATTCATTTATAAAACAGATATTTTTGGTTGTAAAAGTTTGGCTAAGCCACCTTCTGGGCCATTGGAAAATCTCGTAGAATCTATATTCCATGTCCAAATCCTACACAGTAAATGCATTTAAGTACCAAGTCATAGTAATTTGAGACACAGCTCCTGGCAGGAGGCCAACCGCAACATTGCACAAGCCTCTCAATACAGGTGCGTCTCCTCATACTTTCCTCAAGTTGCTCGATAAAGCTGATGATGACAGGAGAAACAAACAGAGCATGGATTTACAGCAATGGCAAAATAACACAAGATGAAGGCACGGCTGGCCGACACAAAACGTTTTCCCTGTACACGCTTCACCTACTTATCGGGTCTTTTTTAAATTCAGCTGGAGCAGTTTAGCAGGAAATGCATGCCAGTCAATAAGGAACAAAGCACGCCAGTCACACCTGATTTACAAATACCGGAGCAGAAGTACAGACAGCTGACCTTATCATACACAACGTATCATTAAGGCTTTCTTCCATTCCAGATTGTGACAATATAAATACTGATTAGACCATGATGCAGTGCCTGATGTCACAGCGGGTGTTGAGGAAGCTGCTCCCACAAAAATATATGAACAAGGTTATGGTCCAATACCCGCTTGCGCAAAGACCCAATTGAATAAAACGATTAAGAAATAGAAACCTACCTCATTTTAAAATTGCAAATATACATAAGCCAGGATCTACAGATCAAAAATACATTAGCTAGCGCACTGGGTAAATAAAAGCTCCAACGCTGCTGCCCAATCCTATGATTTGTTTAACGGGGTAGACTTAAAAAAAATAAATAAATAAAAATAGCTAACATCATGTAATAAAGAACGGTTGTTCAGTGCATTAAGAGTGTCGAAGGGAAATTACGTGATCATTATCTTCCTTTAACGAAAGGTTTTCATGTAGATAGTATGCTTGTGTCCCCAATAAAATCAAATAAAAAGTCAGAAAATGGCTGGTCAATGTTTTGGCTAAGAGATGTAGCGTACCGTCTTTGGGTCGCTTGTAAAAAATTATTCCAAGTCCGGTTAGTGTCGAACAGTAAAATAAATAAATAAATAAATAAATAAATAAATAAATAAATAAATAAAAATAAATAATATATTTTTTAACAAAAACGAGTGAACTAATAACACCTAACTCTCTAGTCAGGCCGTACAGGATTTCGCCCGAGTTTTTTCGTGATTGTTGCGGACAAAAAAAAACTTGACTGCGAAGTCATTTGCGGAGATTTTTGTGCTATTTTGCAAGAAAACTACTTAAATTGGCGAAATTGCAACTGCACTAAATTGTCCTGTACGGTCTTTCGCAGTGATGCTCGTTGGTAAATGAGACCTTTCAGCTGTACTCATGTTCGATGCACATGAATAGAAGAGGGCTTTGGCTGAATGCGTGTTGTGATGACATCACATGACGCGTCTTGGCCCAAATCTACAGAAAATCTGCGGTAATTTTGAACAATTGCAAGCTCCACCAAAAATTGCCCGGTTTGCTTGATATCGTGTTCATTTCTGCAATTACAAAATCGTGTAGTCCAGAAGTATCGCGAGAAAACCGATACAACTGTTTACATCACACACGTCGAGCACTAAACTGATTATGATTTAGATCTAACAAACCTTTCTGTAAAAACGCAGTTCCATGATTTATTACAGCTTTGTCAAGTCACCAGATTGTGACTTGGCTGACGTGCAGTAGTGCAGCAGTACGTTACATTAAACCTACTTGTCACTCGAACTACTACGAATAAAAATCTAATAGCCAGAATATACAACATATACCGGGAAACATTGTTCAGGTACATGTGGGACAAACAACACTGAACAAACACCTATCTACTTCCACTCACCCCCCCCCACGCAGAAAGCCGACGCAGACATCTGGAAAGCACTGATAAAAATGGAGATGCAGACCCAATCTTATACTCGAGTCACGACACTAAAAAAATCCCTAAAAATTTAATTGAGGGGTAAAACATTGGTGAAAGGAGGTAGAACCAAGTAGAAAAAGAGAGAATCAGTGAGGAGAGCCAGCCACTACAGATTCAAACTGGTTGACGTTTAAAATAAATAAATAAATAAATAAATAGATAAATTTCTTACACTGATTAATTGGTAGAAAATGTGCAAGTTTGCTGCAGGACTAAAATAGAAAGCTGTAACTAAGCGATGAGAGTTCTCACTGAAACAGCACAAATAGTCAGGCTAACAGATCAGGGTCCACGGATTAGGACTGGGCTTAACATGCAGACACAGCAGCAACACACACATAAAACTTTTCCGGCCAGAAAGCATTCTAATCAACTGAAAGTTAAAGGCCTGCTTCTCTGACAGTCATGTTATTTAAACTCAAGAAGTCAAAAAGCTAACCACTATCTCTACAACAGTGCATCAGCCCCAACACTCCGGTCTTCCCAGAGGCGGGATGAAAGTCCTTACTGCATTTAGCATTGAGCTATGCCTCAATTCTTTGAGACAGACTAGAAACGAGTGGGAGTAGCGATACAAGGGTCCACTTTGGAAGCACCACTCTGCTTATCCGTGAGGCGCGTAAGCCGATTCTACGCATCACGGCACCCGGAAGCACCTGATGTCTCTGGATAAAAGCGTTACAAATTTCCCTGGTCACAGAACACGGACATGCGCCAAAGGTTGGCCGAGCAGAGAGAGTTTGAATCTGGAAAAATAAAAATAATTAATGCAGACAAAAACTGGCAACGCACAATACATCATTAGTGTACAGCAGAAATGTTCAGCATCCAGAATCATCCCAAAAACCACTTCTCATCTGTGGGCGATCTTACAATGCACTGAAGCTTTGTCACGATAAATTACACAAGATGCTGATCATAAGTATAAGGAGTTCTAAAACACTGAGCAGTTTCATCGATTAGAAAACTAAATCTAATCCCACAGAAACCATTGATATTCTAGTAACCGCTTTATCCTGGCCGGGTTCACAGTAGATCATGAATCTATCCCAAGAACCCTGGGTGAGAATCGGGAATACACCCTAGGTCAGATGTCAGTCCTTTGAAGGGCACCAATCTAGCATAGCCAATCTGGCAAGTAACCTGGCAGTAACCTGAGCTCAGGCTCGAACACGGTGACCATGGAGCAGTGAGGCAGAAATGCTACTCACTGAACCACCCTAACCCAATCAACCATTTATACACCTACAGTACCACAATGGCTGATGCTTTTAAGCTGTGTGAACAAAAACAATAGCATCATTATGTGTCCTTCAGTGTAATTTACTCCTTAAAACCTGGTTACGCAAATGCTCTGTTAATAAGAACGCAAATCCCCTGAGGATTCCAACAGTACTTTGACATTTTAGCCAAATGAATGATTGTCTGGGTGCGCAATGGTGAATACTTCAGTGTTTCATCTACTGTTCCAAATAATCCCACTGTTTATACACCTGTTGAACCATCTGTTGCCAAACACCAGCAAATTTATTTAACAGTACCTTTTTCCCATACCACATATGCCAACATCCTTTTGCCATGATGGTACTACTCAGATGAGACAGGATTTCCAGACATACATGACACGTATATAGGCTATACAACACTGTACAAGAAACTCAATTAAACTGCCAACAGGTCCTTTTAAACATAGTTTGGTTTGATTCATGGATTGTCTTCATACCGAAGAAAAAGTGCAAAAAATCTCTACACGATGTTTAACTGACATGCACAGCATATGGCCAAAAGTATGTGGACACCCACCCATCACACCCATAAGTGCTTTATGAACATCATATTCCAACGTTGGTCCTCCCCCTTTGCTGCTACCCCAGCCTCCACTCTTCTGGGAAGGTTTTCGCTAGATTTTGTGGCATGGATGTGGGAATTTCTGCCCATTCAGCCATAAGAGCATGAGTGAGCTCGAGTACCGATATCGGGCAAGGAGGACTTGGGTGCAGTCTGCGTTACAATTCATCCCGAAGGTGTTCAGTGGGGTTGAGGTCAAGGGCTCTGTTCAGGAGACTCGAGTTCTTCCACTCCAACCCTGTCAAACCATGCCTTCATGGCGCTCGCTTTGTGCACAGGGACACAGTCATGCTGGAAATTCGGTCCTCTCAGTTTCAGTGGAAATTGTACTGCTATGCCATACAAAGATATCCCAAACAACGGTGTGCTTTTAACTTTGTGGTAACAGTTGGGCCCACACATGGGCGTAATGTGCAGGTGTCCACAAACTTTTGGCCATACAGTTGCAATAAAAAATGATTCAACCCCCCATTGCAAATCAGGTTTATTGTCAAAATTTACAGACTTTCAGCTGGTTGCAATGAACAAATCAAACAAACGTGATTGAAATTGATTTGTAATGGGGGTTGAATAATTTTGATTGCAACTGTAGAGTCATTTCAGATGGCATATATTTTACCTGGGTTTATTATGACTGTAAAACTATGCTTAATATTTCCAGATGCGATGCAGTCTGTAAAGAATTACTGACATGACTGATTCAGAGTAGACTATAACCGCAACGATATTTCGGTAATAATTATGCTATCTACTGACACTGTACGACAAGGCGGTCCTACTGATTGGTGGAACTTATTTTTTGCTCATAAAATATGCCATAACAATCCACACACATTTTCTTAAGAGTAAAATTATTATTTTTTTAAAAATCTTCTGTCAATAGTTGTGGGTAGGTGTAAGGCTGAAGATTGCATATCCTGGTCAGTATCGGTGAGCTCACAGTTCAGTGAACAGGTGGCCAAAGAATAACCGAATGATTCATCTGTACCATGTCCAATTCCCATAAATTATCTGTGGCTTACGCAAACATCAACTGCACTGTGACATTTCCTCTAGAAAAGGCGGCGATGGCAGCCACCCTGGCACTTCTCATGTAACGGTTTTCTTAGAAGGCCTGACCAAGCTGTTTTGAATTGTAAATAACCTGTAGCTAACTCTAGTGTGGACATATTCACCTGCAAACTTGTACAGTCACACCGGGGTGCTGATTAGATGTGCGATACTAATCATATATTCATCAAACCTTTTATGATATACAGTACGTTAATATATATATGAACCCACCACCATAAAACCCCAATAGTGCTTAATCGATCACAATTTCCTGAGAAAAGACTTGCTCTGACTGTCTGTAGTGTGTTAAAGAGCTGTTTGTGAATGTAAAAAGTCTGCAACGTTTCAAAAAAAAAAAAAACAAAGCACGTGACAGAGTTATTGACTCCCAAAAAAAGGAACTGATTCTGAACAGCTGAAACGAGTCGTTATTAATTCCAGACTTACTTCCTGTACAAACCTACGTAAGTCTGTAACAAAAAGCCCCGCCTCTGGTCTTCATCGGCTGCCCGCTGACAGCGGTAGACTAATCACAACAGACTTGGACATCTGACCAATCAGAGCAGAGTATGCTCTCTGAAAGGAGTTTATAATGAATCCTTTAGAACGGATCATTTAACGAGTCGTTTGTGACACTGCGGGAAAAAAGGTAATGGTGCAGTTTAAATTATGAGCACATTAAAGCGGTTTTTGACCTTGGATGCATGTAAATCTTTTGTAGGAGACCTCTGAAACTAAGCACGTTTCAAAACCATAATAGGTGCGCTTTAAAACACTGAATGTTAGCAATGGAGCTGTAATTAAATCATCTACCCCAGGGGTGTTCGATCTTATCGGGAAAGGGCCGGTGTGGGTGCAGGTTTTCATTCCAACCAAGCAGAAGCCACACTTCAGTCTACTGAAAGCCAACATCAACAATCACAAAAATTCTCTACGAAAATCTGTATGGACTGGAAAACCCATGGGCTGCAACTGTGGCTGAATTACGGAAAACAAAAATCTGAGTTTTTTGGAAGCCATAAACAAGTTCGCCAATTTTTTTGTTGTCGTTGTGGCCAAAAATGCTTGATTTTGCTGTGGCATTTAAAAAAAAAATTGTTATGCAATTTGAAGAGTTGTTTTTTTTTTTTTTTTGCAGAAAACTTGAATTGGCGAAACCTGAAAACCTGCTGTAATTTAGAAAAATTGCAAACTCCTCCGAATATCGCGGAATTTGCTTGATTTTGCGTTCATTTCTGCGATTGCAGGCTTTCGAGACCCTGAAGAGACTGATGAATATATTTCACCAAAATGATATAGAAATGTTTTGAAGATCATACCGGGTAAAAAGTAGTCAAACAAATTCGCTGGTCAGTCTCCTTAAAAATGTCCAAAACCTTTCTAGCCCAATGCCAGTTCCTCATACGGTCAACGTCAGGCTTTGATCAAGTTCTTGAAGAGCTACATGATGTAGCAAAACCGACATACGCCTAATGATTTCACTCTATGATCACATACGGGCCGTCAAAACGTCCGCATTCAGAACGGAGTCTTTAAATGCTAACTTTTCTACTTTTTGCTTCTGACTGAGACGCATGCAGGACAGAAATCTATTCCAGTTCAGGAAAGTCTGTAATGTGTATATATACACAGTGGGAGAGGCCAAATTTTCAACACTTAAAAGGGTTTTCCCCACATCACCAACCAGATTGATTAAATCAATTTGTCCAGACTGCTTCTATGTACAAAAGAAGAAAGATCCTGATGTTGTTAGAGGTCATTCCACTGTATTCATGGAATATGAAAAAGAAAAAAGATATTAAATGTGTTACAGCGTAGAGAGAAGCAGATGTAAAGTCTTAGCAGCTTTAGTCTTAAATGTCCCTCATTTTTGTAAAAATGCCCGTGTCTCACAAACCTGGCAGGAGCTTCCATTTGGTAAACTAGAAACACGGAGATCTTTAGAAATCTTACCTGGAGCTCAGCGCCATTTACTCCTGTCCTTCTCCAGCGGCCATCCGGCAACAGGTGATATCAGGTACGCCCTGAAAACCGACAGAGACCATAAAATAATAGGAGTATAGTAACTCTGGTAGTCCTTGCAGGCACACACACACACACACACAAACACACACACACACACACACACTATGAATAATGATCAGTGAAATGCCAAGTCACTGATTAACCCTTACACACATGACACATCACTATAAAGAGGTGCAAGACATTTTATATTTAGATTTATAATAAGCAAGCTAGCATGATTGTGCCAGTAAAATGCATTGTGCCTTCTATAGGTTTAAAAAAAAAAAAAATCTTTCTTCTTCTTATTTAAAATTTGATGTCATCACGTGACCACTTTCTTATTGTGGCGTTTTAATGGCAGGTTGAAAAAGAGACAAATAACTGATAATGACAGCTGTAATACTGACTTATAGTCAAATTCCTGGAATGTTTATGTGTAACTAAGCATTACAAACGGTTCCAAAAACATTATAATAATAATAAGCAGACTCCAGGAAAGTCATATTTGTATTGCTTCACTGAGTAAATACACCTCCAGCTTAGGAGTCAGCATGACTGTGCTTCAAACTAACCCCTAAACCAGGCTTGGTTTTTAAATTAAAAAACACACACAAAAAGAACTAATTAATAATCTTACCGTCTTCATTATCCTTTTACAACGCCCCAGATAAGCACTATTATGCTGAAAAAGTCGTGTTTATACGCTTAACAACACAAACAATAACTCCTAAGTGTGTATTATCCTTCAAACGCCGTTCTCAAGCTTCGTTTTTTTCTCGTCGTTCTGTCTTAGCCTGCTCACAAGAGGCGTTTATTTGTTTTCTTCCCACCCATATTCAATAAAGCCCCGCCTCCTGAACTGCGATTGGCTGAGATATCGAACTCGCCGTTCTGTCCGGCTCTTTGGTTGCTGCAAGAACGTGAACGACGTCGAATTTGTCCAATCAGCAAATTGATCGTACGAACGTCATATTTATCCAATCGAGTGCTAGAGCTCAGTACGTCTAGCCAATTGTAACCAAGGAGGCGGGATTATTTATTTATTTATTTATTTATTGGACTATAACTGACGAGAGTTTCTGTTGAAAGGGAACAACACAGATTGACTCCTTTTCAGACAAAGCGAATCGAAAGAAGTTTTAGAGAACTTTTCGATAATTGATTGAGTTTTTGGGGTGTAAATGAAATTACGTGCGACCAGGTTTTTGCCAGAAACAATTGGAAGTAGCAGTTCAGTTCAGGTGTATTAAGTGTAATTACATTTTAAATCCAATGAAGTTTAATAAAAAATTGTTTTATTTACATTCACATATTCTTACCCCCCCCCCAAAAAAAAAAAAACAACCCTGGTTCCTCATGCCATTACAGACACTTTGAAAATGTTCCTACATCATAAGGTGCTTTTCCTGAATATTTCATAAACGTAGCTTGTGAAGAGAACAGTTCATCCTAGCAGCTCATTTTTAATGGTTTTAAAGAACCTTTGTTCGATACAGCTGGTGAGTTTCACGCAGAAAAACTAATGTCATTAACCATGGTTGCCAGGTTTCAGCAAAATGTCCAGTCCAGCTAAACACACACACAAAAGACCAAAAACTAGTGCAAATATTGGGCTTGATTTTTTCTTCTTCGCATAAGAAACGATCACTGTAGTGCACATGCATTTCTCAGGTATAGACACTATCCACTCCATAATCCCCTGTGAGGGAAAAAGTACTCGTTTTCACTTTGTAATAAGTTTGTTCTTGTTCATGTTCATCTGATTATAACACCTAAGAAGGCCATGTCATGTCACTGAGATCAGTACAGAATGTTTATCTGCTTACAGAGACACAAACATGCTCTTCTGTTCAAGGTTCGTCTGCACATCTTCCAAGACCCTAAAACAAAGCCTATTTGAACTGCCTCAAACTGCTTCTTATCGGTACACAGAAGTGTGTCATTCTCTGCATTTCATATATATAGTAGTGGTTCAGCACAAGCGATTCAGAGCGTACTCATTATTCTATCCTGCTTTATTCTATCCTGTATTAACCATCTTTCGGTAATTTACCTTTTTACCTTCAGAGGAGTAGTTTGCGAGTGTTGTCTAATTTCCACGACAATTTGACGTCTCCTGGCTGGGCTGCGCGAGTCTTTCAGTTTTTCTGGACAACAAGCAAACCGGAGGACGCCCGTGGAAAAGTTTCACCCTGAGGGCCGTGTTCACACGCAGGCGGTTTGGCCTTTATTGTGCAGCGTGAAAGACCAATGCAGCCTTAGCACTGACTGGTAGGAATCATCAAGAATTTAGAATTAGAATTTTATGAAGTCATTGTGTATTGCTGAATCAGCGCATGTCTCATTAGCCAAAATATAGAGCAAACGGTGGAAAGACATTGGACCATGGGTCAAATTATGTGAGAGTGAAAGAATTACAGATTTGGAACATGAACCTAGCTCCAATATATGGTACAGCCTGACGCTGGGAGTTTATAAAAAAAATTTTCAGGAAATGTGCAAGGTTAACAGGGATGTCATTTGTCATGACAAGGGAATGTTTCTGAACCTTGGGACAAGCCCTACACCCTACACTCAGGCTGTGGGCCCAATGGAAACATGACGTAGGCCTGATTAAAGGTGCACCACCAGTCGTGATCACGCCAAAATCTGACTTTAGGCCTGGACAATCTCAATACCCTCTTAAACCTGAAGCCACTGAGGGAGTTAGACCAGTTTTCAATTCATTGTTGGAGGCCGGGGTCATTGTCCTCTGTCCAGATTCGCCAGTGCGCACTCCAATATTTCCGGTAAAGAAAGCAAGAAAACTCCCACAACCTGATGAAAGGAGATTTGTACAAGATTTGCAAGTGGTTAATGCAGCAGTAAAACAAAGAGCTCCAGACTTGCCAAATCCTTACACTATATTAAGCCAGTTTCCGGCAAATAGCAAATGGTTTTCAGTCGTAGATTCAGCTAATGCATTTTTCAGTATTCCCCTGGAGAAAAATGGCCAGTTCATGTTTGACGGTCGTCCTTACACATTCACTCGTCTATGTCAGGGATCTTTTGAATCACCAACAATTTATAACCAGGTGCTGAAGGATAGCTTGGCGTCCTTAGTGGTATCCCCAGTTTCCGGGTTGCTTCAATACGTTGACGATCTAATGATTTGCGCCCCCTCCAGGGCACAGTGTGAAACTGACACCACTAAATTGTTGCAGCATCTCGCTAAGGACGGACACAAAGCCAGTCTCTCAAAACTACAGTTTGTGAAGCAAGAAGTGAGGTTCTTGGGTCATGACATTTCTGCAAATGGAAAGAAACTCTCAGCTGACAGATTATCTGCAATCCAGAAGATTCCCTGGCGAAGAAACAGGTAAATGGCGCACTTATATAGCGCTTTCATCTAAAGTGCTTTACACTGTGTCTCATTCACCCATTCACACACGTACTCACACACCAAGTGTAGCAGAGCTGCCATGCAAGGCGCTAACTTGCCATCAGGAGCAACTTGGGGTTCAGTGTCTTGCCCAAGGACACTTTGGCATGTGGAGTCATGTGGTACCACCTGAACCACAGCCGCTCAGTTAATTTCCTATCTTTCCTAGGGATGTGCTCCTACTGTAGGACTTTCATTCCAAATTATTCCATTCTTGAGGCACCTATTAGATATATTGCACACGCATCGGGGTTGATGGCTCACTCACAGGTAAGTTGGACGCCGGAAGCAGAGAGAGCCTTTGTATAATTAAAACAGGCTCTACAGATAACTCCAACCTTAGGGCTACCGGACCCCATGAAAAATCAGGCTGCATGACCTCTGTCTTGTTACAAAAACATGGAGACAAGTTGAGACCTGTGGCATATTTCTCTGGTATGTTAGACCCTGTAGCAGCAGATTTTCCTCCGTGTACGAGAGCAGTTGCAGCAGCTGAGAAAGCTGTGGTGGCATCCAGAGACCTGGTAGGTTACTCGGAATTGACCCTTCTGGTACCACATGAAGTGTCATTACTCATGCTTGAACAAAAGACCTCTCACCTGTCCACCCAACGGTGGCTGTGCTATAACACTATACTACTAGATATGCCAAATGTCACTATAAAACAATGTATTGTCCTTAACCCTGCTATTCTTCTTCCAACAGAGGGAGACGGAGAACCACATGACTGTGTCGTACTGACTAACGAACTCTGCTCCCCTAGAGTCGACCTGAAGAATGTTCCATTGGAAAACCCAGATCTGATCCTTTTTGGGCACGGGTCAGCGTCACGTCAACAGAGAGGGGTAAAAATCGAGTGGGCTATGCAGTAGTAACTGCACACGAAACGGTCTGTCAGGAAGTCTCCCTTCAAACCTTTCAGCACAAGCAGCTGAACTGTATGCCCTCATAGAGGCATGAAGACATGCTGAGGGACAGTCTGTAAATATCTACTCAGACAATAGATATGCCTTTGAGGTAGTACATGATTTTTAAACAATTTGGAAACACAGGAACTTCCTGATGAGTTCAGGAACACACAAGCTACGGACGAGGAAAAGGCAGTGTGGCGCAAAGCAGGCTGCACGGTTGTTAACGGAGTTTGGCGGTTCCCCAGGGTTGTCCTTGTCTTCAAAATTGATGCATGGCAGGAACCATGCGTCAAAAGGGGGAATGATAGCTGCGTTAAAGCATTGGTTTCTCTGTTTGCGCAACTCATAACGTGGGTTGAGGTTTGAAGGTAGAGAAGGCCATGTCCCTATGTCCAAACAGGACTCAGACGCTGTAGCAAAGGTGTTGCTTAGAGAAATAATTCCTAGATGGGGAATTCCCACAAAAAATCTCCAGTGATAATGGCACACCTTTTGTGAGCCATGCCCTTAAGTAGGTGGGTGAATATTTGGGTATTGACTTAAAGCAGCACTGTGCATATCATCCAGCTAGTGGTGGGGTGGTAGAGAGAGAAAATGGGACACTAAAAAACAGATTGAGCAAATGCTGTTCTGAAGCAGGCTTAGGATTGGCTAAGCCCATTTGGGATGCTGTTTGGGAGACCTCCACACGCAGGAATTGGACCTGTGACAGCTCCTCTTCCTGACGCTGCACCATTTGATGATGCAATGTTAAATTACTATGCAATTCTGTCCTCTGCTCTGCATTCTATCGACAAGCAGGTAAAGGCAACGCTTCCAGCTCCAGCCACGGGTCTGCTGCATGATCTGAAGCCCGAAGAGTGGATCATGATCGAGGACTTTCGCAGGACCAGGTGGAACAAGCCACGGTGGTCTGGGCCATTCCATGTTCTCTTTGTCACTCATTCAGCAGTGAAAGCCAACCAGAGAGTCACATGGATGCGTGCGAGCCACTGCAGGAGGGTGCCAGAGCCAAGCATTGAGCTGGAGAAGCAGGAGGACTAGAAAGTGATTCTCTATCAAGAGGCCTTTAGGAGGACCGACGCTCACGAGCGATGATCTGCATATACACACCCACACACATGACACACTGCACTGAAACACATTCTCACACCAGTTCCTTGTGGTTACACAACACAAGACACCAAGTGGTATCTAGTAGTGAAATCACGGACATGTAGTTTTTGAAGAAAATGTTGACGACATGGAAACTGTACTCTCAGGAGGACTGAACTTCATTCATGCGTACTATATAGTGCGTACTATATATGCCCCAAAGCTCCCTGACCACAGACTACTGTTGCAGACTAGACACAAATCATTAGATGTCGACCTGCACATCCACTCATGCATACAAACCTATTCCTAATCGTGCACCCTTCTCCTGGTATAGGTGGTATCTGTTAGTAAACCCTGTCATAGAAATAAACTCACAAATCACTGGGACCGTTCCCGACAACTCTGGGGGTCCGGGGGTAGACCCTTAAGCTGGAAAGATAAACCAAAGCCCGATATTGAAGTTTATTGGGTGGAAGACTTAATGATCAATCACGCCAATCACATCGTTGCACCAGAAAGAGTGCATGACGCACACACTTTTACCCAAATTTGGTATTTAGCTGATCGTGGTGACGGGACTAAGTGCCTAAGGCGACTTGATTTCTATAGGTCCCACATAAGCCCGCGAAATTCTTTAGTAAACTATTGCTGCAGATTGGACGACGACAATTAGTAGTTAAAAGCCCGTATGCCAAGATATTGGCTGCCTCTGTAAACCGTTCTGTATCACCTTTCGTCAGAAGAATCATTGCCAATAGTGCTACCCGCACAACCTCACACGTCCCCTCGTCACACAGACACATAATGGTTATTCTATCACTGAACGCATGCGGTCTGCGATACGTAACCCTCTGCAGACTAGTGAGACGGGGTTTGTTTGTCTGAACTCAGTACTCGGGGGATGGGGCTCGTGGATATTAACCGTCTGTCTACCAATAGCTGCAAGAATTCTTCTTGTCTTGCTCATTTTGCCTTGTACTGTTTCTCTCATTCGGAGCAGTCTCTCACACTCGTTCAAATCACTAATGACCAAATGCTGATGTTGGCAAAGACTGATTACGATACCTACGAAGACCAACCCGAGCTGTATCTTAAACCTGACTGGGAATTAGATTCTGCCAGCGACACTGACAATGACGACCCATTGACATCCATTTCACGTCTATTGTAAATATGCATTTGACCATGACGATTCTCATTTCACTCTAAAATAAGCTTGCGTGTCGACAGGATACTTTATATCCACAAAAACAGCCTTAGCGCCTTCAATATGTCTGTATTATGATGAATTCAGTTGAACCGTGAAAGGATTCTGAAGTTCTGATGTACTCACAGCATTGTAATTTCTCTGTTAATTTTAGTTATATTTTGTAATGATAAAATTAGGGAAATGTGAGGGAAATTACTCATTTTCACTTTGTAATAAGTTTGTTCTTGTTCATGTTCATCTGCGGATAACGCCTAAGAAGGCCATGTCATGTCACTGAGATCAGTACAGAATCTTTATCTGAGTACAGAGACACAAACATGTTCTTCTGTTCAAGGTTCACCTTCTAAGATCCTAAAACAAAACCTGTTTGAACTGCCTCAAACGGCTTCTTATCGGTACACAGAAGCGTGTCATGCTCTGCGTTTCTTATATATAGTAGTGGTTTAGTACAAGCGCTTCAGAGCGGTCTCATTATTCTGTCCTGCTTTATTCTATCCTGTATTAACCATCTTTCTGTAATAAACCTTTTTACCTTCAGAGGACGAGTCTGCGAGTGTTGTCTAATTTCCACGACACCCCCTTTCACTCTCCCAATCTTTACAGTATATCTTGCAAGAGAATCAGTTCATGTACACTTTGCCTTGTAAGTGTTATCTGTGGAACTGTTTTAAGGTACGTTCACACATACAGCGACTCGCAGCGGCAAAGCGACAAATGACCATTCATTTTCAATGAGAGATGGCGACTTCCAGTGACATGAGCGAAGTGACCGTTAGAGACTAGATGTGGGCATGTCCAGTGTAGCTACAAAGTTGAGAAAAGTTTAACCTTGTGCAAATTTGGACCAACTCGGTAGAGCGACTAACAATGCAAGTGAAGACAGTCGAGCGCATGTGAACCGTGATCCGCCATGCTGTCGGCGAGTTCAAATTGTTTTGTGGACTGAGACAGTCGGGCGCTTGCGCTTTTGCCGCAGATTGATGGCCGCAATGGCAAAGAGCACACACTGTCTCTCCTTCATCTCGTAGGATATGATGCATATGTAGACTGGTGAATTTTATATACAAATGCTCCTCCTGCAGAATGTTTCATTTAATGGCAACAAAGCTGGTTTGTTGTCAAAAGTTGAATGCTAATTCTGCCACCGACTGATACAGGTTACTATGGCAATCAGTAGTACGAACGTCTACTGGCGACGTCATAGTATAGCGAGTGGCGACTTGTGGCGATAAAATCGCTGCAGGTGTGAACGTAGCCTTTAGATTTAATTCCTTTATTTAATATAAAACAAGATTGGGAGGAGTTTTTTTAAACTAGCCCAGTTTGGCAACCCTTTCATTAATGCTGCGCTTAATCATGGTTGTCAATTTGTAATTCCCAACCTCCAACCAAAGTGACCAAAACGGTCCCTGATTACAGAGACGTCAAATCAACATGGCTGTGCACAGTGTCAGATGTAAACAAAGAGTCAATATAATGTATATGCAAGTTTTAGTTTTAGACCAATCAACATACAGACATATTTGCTTGTTAAATCTAAAACACTGACTATACAGTTTGATGTATAGATGGAAAATATGCATCACTCATCACAATTAGCTGGCTAGCTTGTTGCTAACAAAAGAAAACATTGAGGCGTCCATGTTTTTTCTACTATATCGATATCGCAGAGGTCGAAAATGGTCATTTTAATGTGGGTTGAACGTTTCCCTGAGCATGGGGCAATGCGAATCCTGCCCCAATGTGCATGTGTTAGAGCTTGTTGAAGTTCCCGTTTTGACCACTGGCGTAATAATATCTCTATGGAGCTAAAGGAGCAAAATGGGGTGTTGGGCACACTGACTCACAATTGTGCAACATCTAGAAAAGCAAGCAAATCTGCTTACATTTACATTTATTCATTTAGTAGACTTTTTTATCCAAAGCGACTTACAAATGAGGAAACACAAGCAAGGTGATATATCAAGCGGAGAACAATACAAGTAGTGCTACAATGCAAGATTTTTCAATTGAGTTCTAGAAAAGCAAAGTGCGCGGAGTAGTATATGGAGTTGTGAATGCTTATAACTGTCAAATAGAAATGTTTTTTTTTTTTTTTTTTTAAATCTTTGGTCACAGAAAACATAGAAAGTTTTAAAGCAAAAGACACAAAAAGGCATTTCAATATAATTATAAATATGAATTCAAATATATGGAGTTGTGAATGAGGACTTTCATTAACATTTGTTGAACAGATGATATACAGGTGTATGCAAAAGTTTGGAAACCCCTGACCAAAGTATATATTTTGTTGATTTTTGAAGTGAAAAAAGTAAATACAACCTCTGTAACAAACTATTTTAAAAAGGAAAAAATTCTGCAAATGCTAATGCACAGTAAATTTGATGGACTTAAACAATGGAAAACATTCAAATAGTAATTGAGGCATGTGCAAATATTTGGATATTTTAAGTCAGTACTAACATCCCCTTTGGCAAAAGGCCAGGTAGGAGGCTTTCTATTCTTGTTTAATACATTTTCACCCACTCTTCATTGCAAAACGTTTCTAGTTCTGAGATATTCCTGGGCCGTCTTGCATGCATAGCATGCTTAAGATCTACCTACCGATTTTCAGTGATGTTTAAGTCTGGGGACTCTGAAGGCCATTCCAAAAGCTTCAGCTTGTGTTTCAAGTAGTTTCTAATTGCTATGGTATAAGGAGAATAAAACTCTTCAGGTCATGCTGTTATTGGAATGAAATTCAGAGTACAGTCAGGACAGCCCTCGTTGCCCCATACAGTCACAGATATAGCACGTCTAGTGTGTACGACAACATTTCAAGCTGTCATTTAAAACACTATAGATTTAATAGGTGAATTAAAAAAGGATAATTATTGTAGGCTTGTGTGTAAATATACAGGGTGTCCCAAAAGTCTCCATATATAGGGGACTATGTTGGCTAGCACCATGTCAGGTATGCCTTTGTCAGTGGATGTTCGTGGACGTCCACTTCTCCGTTGATCCGCGACACTTCCAGTCTTTTTGAATTTGTTAATAAATTAGGCAACAGGGTCGTGTGTGATGTGCTCGCCATGTTTCCTGTTAAAGTCCATGTTTCCTGTTTGGTGAAAAACAAAGGTGTTCATCTCCCCTATATATGGAGACCTTTGGGAAACCCTGTATATTTCATATACTGCGTGCGTGCGTGCGTGCGTGCGTGCGTGCGTGCGTGCGTGCGTGCGTGCGTGCGTGCGTGTGTGTGTGTGTGTATATATATATATATATATATATATATATAAATATATATATATATATATATATATATACCGTCTGGTCTCGTTTGTTGGCTGGGACTAGCTGGAATTTGAAACAAACTGATCTGTTATTTATTCTAACTCTGCAAGATGACAGAACCTAAAGAAATGGTCAGAAATAGTCTCTTTACTATAACTGATCTTACTTTACAGTTTTCTAGTGAGGTTTTTTTTTTTTCATGAAAAAGAAAGAAAAAGAAGGAAAGACATCTGGCCCTCGAGATAACATGAAACACACTCACTGAACTGAGCACACAAACGAAAGCATGCCATCTAGTGAACACGTGTGAGCTAAACGCTCTGTTACAAGTAGTGCGAAGAATCGAAACATCAGTGTGAGGTTTGTGTTGGAGATTTAGAGAGAAAGCGAAAGACAGAGCTGCGACAGTGATGGTGCGTTCTCCTCAGTGACGTAGGACTAAAATCTGCTGTGCACACACTGCAAAAGTGTGAAGATCATTAAAACCCACCAGATAAAATAACAGCTCCCCAGCAGTGTAAGATTAGCATCAGTAAGGCCTTTGCTACAGTTAAGTGGTTTACTAGACTTCAGATCATTTGGCTGAACATTTAAGGTAACATTTCTTTATTTTATATTTTTTTTCTCTATCGTTTTCTTCTTCTGTGTTTTCACAGTACAAAACAGATTAACAAACAACACATAAATGTTTTTCTTTTTCTTTCTAGACATTCAACTGTCAGTTGGATGCACCATTCCCACATTGTTCATTTCAATACAGTACTGAGTATATGAGTTAATGATCCAATTCTGTCATGGCCATTATTGTCTTTCAGCTAGTAAAGAGATTCAGAAATAAAGATCCCCAATGAACAACACTGCACATTGAATCGGGTTAAAAAAATATGCCAAATCACATCTAATCTGATAACAATCCATTGTTTCAGGGCAAAATCGCTCCATCAGATACACAGATCAGTGCGTCCCTAATCAACACATTAATTAGGGATTAAACAATCTTATATTCTCTATACATTAACATGTTGTGCTATTAAGCAGCGGTCTCATGTACAATACTTTCAAATGAGCAAGCACTGAGAAAAACGTGTGACTTTTTATTTTAATTGGAAACAATCTAGATCTAATTGGAACAGGCCTAGACATGAATGACTGTAATTAGCTACTTGTAGCACACATATACAGTATTTTTGTCTTACAAACCATTTTAAAACAGTCAGTTTTCACTGGTTTACACTTAATAAATTTACTAAAGCTGTAATTTAGAGTGCTTTTAAATCCGAAAAAACAACAACAACAACAACAAAAAAAACAAGTTTCCGATGACGTCCTTGGGATTGTTTCATAATGAATTGCCAGTCTTTCTCTTTTTTAATCTACAGCACTAGAGCTAAAACTCGAACTGTAATTCAAGGTAAGGACGTCCAAGTGATTAAAAACGTTCGACAGACAGCGTACAATGTATGTATATTTACTCTAAAGTGTAAATAGTATTTCTCAGAAAACAGCACGGAAATATTCGCCTTTTATGATAATTTATCATAATAACAAAAACACACAACCTTGTGTGGTTTAAATAATACTGAATTATGAATAACATCACCCACGCTTTAACTAACAAGCCATGTCCTCCACTTTTTGGTGTCACTCCTTAATTTCGGTCACACAGCAGTTTAACCGAGAAAGCCAGGTCCACCGTGTATGCCAACAAAGTGATGCATGCCATCACTGTCTCACTTATAATAATAACAACAGCTCCTTGTTTCTGAGCTCCACCTTGCTGCTCCAGTGCTCGTGTGAAGCAAACTACTGTGCCTACGGTATACATGATCAATCCCAGCAGACTGAAGCTGGCGAGGAGCCGGTCAAATGGTACAGGGCTGCGAGCCGCACAGTCCATTAGCATCACCAGGACTGTGACTACAGATGGAAGCAGGCACATGCTGTAAGTTACAGCCGACACGCAGGTCCTCCATTTGGGTTCGGATTGGATGCTGAGCAGCACCAGCGCTATGCATCCTCCAAAGACCTGCAGCAATTTGAGAAGTCCAGGTACGGTGGCCATGTAGCCTCGCTGGTGGCCATCGCTCTGTGATCGAATCAACTGGAGCTCTATGAAGTAAGCCAGAGAGGTGAGACATGAGCCCACGGCAGCCGCTATTGTCCTGGGATCAGAGTTTTCAGAATTACCCACTAGGGTCCATGTGAAGGCGAAGGAGGCAGTAAACGCCATGAGTGCACCAAGAGCCGCCACAGTGGCCGTGAGGTTCTTCCAGGAAAGGGGTAACAAGTTGTGGAACTGGATGAAGTGGATGACGACAATGAGGAAGGTGAGGACAAAGAAGAGGCACCATATAACCATGCAGAAGCTGTAGAAGGTGCTATGGTAGGTATGCTCAGGCGATTTGAAATCATAGTCCATGGAGGATGCCAGGCTGAAAGTGAGGCAGCTGAAGAACAATGCGCAGAGACGAGCCACTGAAAGTGGAGTGGTGAGGGTGCTAAGCTCTCCGAACGTGACTGGCATGATGCTACCGGTGCATGAAACCTTTCCTCGTAATGTCAGGTGATTATCCTTTCCTGTTCTTATTTATATACATGATCCATTGAAAGGTTGAATTAAATTCTTGTCACAGAAATCCAAATCAAAAACATCCATCCAGTACACACAGTACTGTTATGTCTCCTTCACGTTGAGTCTTCAACTTGGTTATGATGATGTGTGTCACTGCACGCATTCTCACAGACTCCTAGACAGGCAAACGCACACACACACACACACACATACAACAGGATATTTGCACGCCTACTCCCACTTCCTGAAGTTGCTTCTTCAGTACCGTTGTAGGCCTTGTGCAGCCGACCACATTAAAAGCTTCAGAGCACTGCAGTCTTCCTCTTTCCCACTCACCCTCCTGTATTCGGCTACAGAAAACAAGCCCACAGGCTTTCCACAGGTCTATTATAGCTAAATGCCACACAATTGTCCTTTAAATACAATGGAGGTAAACGTGACTCATGTCCCTTCTCTATTGTAGTCCTCTTCCTTCAAATGGAAGCGCAATAGTTGGAACACAGTAAAACTTAAATGATAACAATGCTAATGAGACTCTTTAGATGTATTCGGGGATGTCAGTTACTCTAAGATGCAGGTATTATCCAAATCAAAGTTTTGCAAGTTTTGAGACAGGTGGGAATCAAGTTCAACTTTTTTGTTGTTGTTGTTAAGTTTTGCAGAAGTATAATCAACCTCTCATAGCTGAGGTTTGAGTTGGGGTGGCCACATATCCATTTATGTTTTGTGTAAATTGTCAAATGTACAGAGTATACCATAATTGGAAGTCATTTTAATTTTGAGAACATATGCACAACAACCTACAGTGCATTCACCCACTTTACAAAATGAGAATGTTTAACAAGTACAAAATTTTTTGAAGCATCATAGGATGTTAAAGCGACACAGCAGGAAGTAGATACAAGCAGATATGAAGCCCAGCATCCTTTATATACATTGTAGTTTTACACGTATTCACTATAAAGATACAGGCCAATTCAATTGTTTTTATTGTAGAATGAAGACCTTTGGGTTTGAGATCAAAAGATGAATATGAGAACAGAGTTTAGAATTTCAGCTTTTATTTCCTGGTATGTATATGTAGAGTGTTAAATGAAATAGAACGTTGCACATTTTGTATCAGATCACCTAATTTTTAGGCGAGCAAAAATATTGGAACATGCGACTGACAGGTATTTCTTCTTACCGATGTGTGTCCTGTTAGAATGATTGTTTAAACAATAAATAGCTCTGAACATCTATTCTTTTTTTTTTTTTAGCCTTCTGTTTCACCTGTAAAAGACTGAATTTGTTGTTAAAAAGGATAAGCCAACATGAAGATCAGAGAGCTGTCTGTGGGAGAAAAGCAAGCCATTTTGAAGCTGAGAAAAGACGGAAAATCAGAGGTAGAGGTAGTGTCATGGCTTGGGCTTGCATGGCTGCTTCTGGAATGGGTTCACTAATCTTTATTGATGATGTTACTCATGATGGTAGCAGCAGAATGAATTCAGAAGTTTATAGGAATAGGAAATGCATCCAAATTAGTCGGGAGGAACTTTATGCAGTAAGACAATGTTCCGAAACACACTGCCAACTCAAAAAAGGACTTTATCAGGGGAGAAAAGTGGAAGGTTTTAGACTGGCCAATACAATCACCAGACCTTAACCCAGTTGCACAGCATTTCACCTCTTGAAGAGGAGACTGGAAGGAGGAAAGCCCCCAAAACAAACAACAACTGGAAAAGCATCACAACAGAAGAAACCAACAATTTGGTGATGACAGTGAGTCGTAGGCTTGATGCAGTAATTGCAACCAAGGGATATACAACCAAATATTAAGTGTTATTTACTTTAATTTACTTCAAGACTTATCTGTTCTCATAACAGTTCTCATAAAACTATTTTCATACTTTTACTCGCCAAAAAATTGTGGCCTAATACAAGACATTCTGCATTTTAGGTTGTTTAACACATCTACATGTAAATACCAGGAAATAAAAGCTGAAATTCTAAACTCTCATCTCATATCCATCTTTTGATCTCAAACCCAAATGTCTTTGGTGTATAACACAAACATATTTATTGGCCTTGCCGTTCCAGTAGTTCTGGAAGGGACTGTACATGTACATACAGATGGGTGCCAAAAAAAGGGTTTAAAAAATAAAGTGTTGGCTCACCAAAAGCCACCAGAACAGCTTTAATTCATCTTGGCACAGATTCTAGAAAGTCTCTAGAAATGTACAGGAGTGATGAACATCAGTTTTCCAGAACATATTACCGCAGTTGGTGTTTGATTCTTTGGAGTGACGTGGTGGAGAACGTCGTTCCAAAAATCTTCCATAGGTGTTCAATTTGGCATAGAACATTATTTCAAATCTTTTTATACTCATGGGTCCATTCAGTAAGCCCTCGTATACTGTGGCTGGAGGAGGAGTCATCCTGGACGAGATGGTTATATTGTCAGTGTATTCAGGCATACATATCTGAGAACTCATTAACCAGTCATTTGGTGAATGTGTATTCACATTGTTTTCATGCAAAATGCATGCAAACATATTAAAAATAGCCCCGCCTACAGAACACTATTAGAGTCCTGGCATGCAAAACTGTCAAGAGAGAATCCAATGGACCATACACTTCTGTTTAAACATTCCTTTGTTTCAAGTGTTCTCAGTTCTGGTTCTGCAATGCAACATGCTGCACATGTTTCAGTTTTCCTTCCTGCTTCCTGTAAACTCTTGAAGAACTTTGCAAACTTTTAATGGAGCTTAATAGGCGTTTTAACCATCAAAATGCCCATAATAAGAACATATCTGTACGTACAGGTATACAAAATATATGCTCGATTCTGATTGGTCAGAAGGGTGTTGATTAATTTTCTATTACAGCAGCTCTGATAACAGTTCTGGCTGCGAGGACTATATTAATTCCCTCAATCTAATATGATGGCGTGTCCTACAGTAGCAACTTCATATGAAACTGTATGACGCACGCTCCACTTAAACAGATATTTGTGTAATCATTGATATGGTGATGTTCTATTTTTGCGAGGAGATGTTTATTTGGAGTTTGCAAAGGGGTCTTCGGTGTCAGCACTTTGAAACAGTCAGAAGTAAAAATAAATAAATAAACAAACAAATAAATAAATAAATAAATAAAGTTTTCCAACACAGGAAAGACTTTTAAAAAGCTCCAATTTTTTTTTGTATTGAAAAAGAGGCTGGTGAGGGAACATCAGTGGTAACAGGAACTTATTATCGGGCATAAAATATAACTAGAAATGGTTTGTCATTTATCGAGAAGGAACTCTGGACTTCAGTTCCCATCAGCCACTGCACTGTACTACATCAATGTCACACGACCACCTGCACCTGAATCACGTTTCTGTTAACGAGCACGCTTATATATAGCCACTGTTTGCACTGCTTCCTTGTCTTACGTTTGGCTTAGACTGCCGTTGTCCATGTTACTGTGGTTTGGTCCTGTTAGTTTATGTTTCGTCCTTGCCACAGTGTTTTGCATTAGTCATAGGTATGTTTTGTTGGTTTAAAGAGCCCAGACTTGAACCCGATTGAACATCTCTGGAGAGATCAGAAAATGGCTGTGCACCGACGCTCCCCATCCAACCTGATGGAGCTTGAGAGGTCCTGCAAAGAAGAATGTGAGAAACTGCCCAAAAATAGGTGTTCCAAGTTTGTAGCATCATACTCAAAAAGACTGGAGGCTGTAATCGGTGCCAAAGGTTCTTCAACAAAGTATAAAGCAAAGGCTGTGAATACTTATGTACATGTGCTTTTTTTTTGTTTTTTTGTTTTAAATAAATTTGCAAAGATTTCAAACAAACTTCTTTCACGTTGTTATTATGGGGTATTGTTTGTAGAATTTTGAGGAAAATTAACGAATTTAATTCATTTTGGAATAAGGCTGTAATATAACAAAATGTGGGAAAAGTGAAGTGCTGTGAATACTTTCCGGATGCACTGTATATAAGAATGATCCCAAAGCTTATTTTTATTCATATGCACTTTGTAATACTGTACACTGAGGTCCATGAATCAGAGTAGCTTTCTTTAACTAAGAAACATTCTAGTAAATGGTAATAATCTGCTCTCGGGCTTTAGGGAACTGATTTAAAAATATCAGCTCTGTTTCCTGAAATGTGTTTAAGCAAACGTGAAAAAAAAAAAAGTGAACACCTGTGCGTGTTTATTTTTAGCTATGTGGGCTTTTGCATGTGCGTGAGTGTGCATTTGATACGTAGAGGTTTGCGTGGGTGTCGAATGTGAAGGCTGAAGAAAAGAAAACTGTCATTTCTGTGCTAAGAAATTTTTCGTGTTATTTTTAGACAGTAATTCCCAGGTATAGGTTAAGTGCTAAAAACAGGAAGTCTTAAAGACACATTCTCATGCATGAATGTTGTTTCCATAGTGATAGTTTTATGACAGGTCAAGAGAAGCCTTCATTAGAAGATTAATTTTTCCAATCCACTTTTCACATTGTACACTAAGGTTGTGGTTAGCAACAAAAATGACCTCTTTTCCTGGTCTCTTGACCCCTCCTTTTTAAAATCTTTTTTTTTAAATTTTTTTTTTTACCTCCACCAGCCCTAGATACACTCGCGTCATAACTGCATACTGTAGCTGTTATTGTAGTGCATGCTGTATATGCTCCACTTCCCATGCAACATGATACAGTAATAAACACAAATATAAAATTCTTAATATAAAATGAGAAATAGTGCATAGAAATAAAGAAAATGTAAATAAAAGTATATCACAGTGGTGGCACGGTCCCTGGTTCAATTCTGAGCTTGGGTAACACTCTATGTGGAGTTTCACATGTTCTTCCCGTGGGCACGTGGGTTTCCTCCTGGTTGTTTCCTCCCACCTCCCAAAAACATGCCAGTAGGTGGATTGCTGACTCTAAATTCCCCCTTCATGAGTGTGAAAATGTTCACATTATGCTTTGCTATTTATAGTATACTGTACTGCATATAGTATATACACTGTAGTACTCTGTATAGGCTAGAATACAAAATGTGCTACGTTCTGTCATTTAGTACATCTACGTATACATACCAGGAAATAAAAGCTGAAATTCTAAATTCTCTTCTCCTGTTCATCTTTTGGTCTCAAACACACATGTCTTCAGTCTACAGCAAAAACAATTTAATTGGACTTGCTGGTCCAATAGTTACAGAGGGAACTGTGTATTCATTCATTTTGTTTAGTTGTGGTGAATGCAGAGCCTACCAGACTATCCAAAACTCAGGATCAGACTCCTGGAACTGATATCTGTTGGATCACTGTGCATGCCACAAAAAAAGGACATCAAAATATATTTTTATACATAACACAAAACCTGAATATAAATGTACCAAGATACAGTATTTTGTATCAGACCACCCAATTTTTAGGTGGGCAAAAATATTGGAACATTTGACTGACAGGTTGTTTTTATTACCCAGGTGTGTCCTGTTCGATTGATTGTTTAAACAATAAATAGCTCTGGACATCTACTCTTGCGTTTGCTGTTAAAAAGGATAAGCCAACATGAAGATCAGAGAGCTGTCTATGGGAGAAAAGCAAGCCATTTTGAAGCTGAGAAAAGAAGGAAGATCAATCAGAGGCATCGCACAAGCATTGTGCATAGCCAATATAATAAAAATGGGAATGTCCTGAAGAAGAAATAAACCACTGGTGTACAACCAGACACTGAACAGGTAGGATGGATATAAAAAGTCTACACACACCTGTTAAAATGGAAGGTTTTTGTGATGTAAAAAAGAAAAGAAACTAAGTTAAATCATGTCAGAACCTATTTCACCTTTATTAGGAAATTGCAACATATACAGTGGCCTCCACTAATATTGGCACCCTTGGTAAATATGAGTAAAGAAGACTGTGAAAAATTGTCTTTACTGTTTAACCTTTTGATCTTTTGTTTAAAAAAGTCCACAAAAATACTCTGCTCTCATGGATATCAAACAATTGCAAACATAACACAGGTTTATCCAAAAATATCTTTGTTAAATACGGGTGTGCAACAATTATTTGCACCCCTGTGAATTCATATGAGAAAAATATATTTGAAGTATATTCCCATTGATATTAAATTTTTTTAGTACACCTGGATGACTAGAAACAGGAAATTGTTCAAGCATGACTTCCTGTTTCACAGGGGTATAAATATGAGATGACACATAGGCCAAATTCCTTTAGTCATTCATAACAGTGGGCAGCGTCGGGCCACGAGGTGGGCAAACTTTGTCTAACACATTTAACGTTTAGCTTGATAATTCAACAATAATGGAAATTTCGCAGTGAATGGAAAGACCTAGTTCTGAGAAAATTTAACACTTCCACTCGTCACCTGCAGCTTTTCTAAAGGTAAGATGTGTTTTTTCTTTTTTTTGTCTTTGTCACTAGTATGTGGTTATGTGACCAGAGCTGGTCATAATTATTTACGTAAGTGCTTTATGCGTAGCCTTGCTCTTTAGCATCGTCGGGTGATGACATGATGGTTTTTATAATGTGCCACGCTTAATCTTGGCTTAAAAATAAGTTTAGTAAAGTTGTATTGTTATTGTAATAATTCTTGGTTAAGGTAATATGAAATGTGAATCTCTCTTTACACTACTCACAACCCAAAATTAACCAGCTGCCACCACTTGTAATTACCTGGGGAGGTCCGGGAAAGGAGACTGATCAAACACACTGCGTCCACAATTATAAGGAAAATAAATGGTATTTTATTAACACTACCATTAAAATCATTATTATTATTTTAGTGAGGTGGGCGAACAGGACGTCCCTCTAAAATTGACAAGAAGATCATGAGAAAACTGGTCAAGGAGGCTGCCTGTCATGCAATATCAGAGCTCAAGAGTACAGTTCCCAGCAGCCACTGCACCACACCATGTCACATGACCACCTGCACCTGAACTTCATTCTTGTTAAGCACTTACTGGTATTTATAGCCACAGTTTGCACTACACTGGTTGTCTTTCATTTGTCTTTCTTTGTTGCTGTGTTTATGGTCTTTGTTTCACGCTTATTCTTTGCTTTAGTGTTTTGCCACAAGTTCTATAGCTACCGTTTTGTGTTTCATTGGTATTTATATTAAAGCTAATCTGCACTTGCATCCGTCTCCGCCTCCAATCATGACACTGCCAAGAGGCCTGCAGCATTAAAACAATTGCAGCAATTTCTGGCAAGTACTGTTCGCTCTCTACATGTGACATCAATCTCCCAAATTCTTCATATCTCTGGGCTTTGGGGTAGGATGGCAGGACAGAAGCCTTTTTCAACCAAAAAAATTCATTTTAAAAATACATTGAATCCCCCCAAATTATGTGGAATAATTTGCTATGGTTTGATGTGTAACTTTTTGCCCATAATACGAAAAATTTTGTTTGGAACAAAAAAAACAAAACACAGCACGTCATCAAAATTACAACATTCCTGCAGTGAAGCATGGTGGGGGCAGCATCATACTTTGGGGACTTTTTTCTTCAACTGGAACTGGGGCTTTAATCGGGGTGGAGAGAATAATGAATAGCTCTAGATACCAGTCAACTGTGGCACAAAACATTATGGATTCTGCTAAAACACTTAAAATGAAGAGAAATTTCACCTTTCAACATGACAACGACCCAAAGCAAAACCTCCAGATCAACAAAGTAGTGGCTTCACTAAAACAAGGTAAAGGTTTTGGAGTCCAGACCTAAATTCAATCAAAACGCACAGGAGATGCCCAGCCAATCTGACAGAGTTAGAATGCTATTGCAATAAGAATAGCAAAATATTGGTAATTTAAGAAGTGACAAACTGATTGACTCTTACTAAAAAAGATTGAATGCTGTGATAAAATCTAAAGGTGCTTCAACTAAGTATTAGTTTAGGGGTGTGCACACTTATGCAACCAGGTTATTGTACATTTCTTATTTTTCTTTTGTTTTCCCCCTAAATGGATTCATATATAACTTTTTGATTAATAGGTTAAAATTTCACAATGAAAGAAAAAAAAAAGGTTCTGATGTGATTTATCTTCTTTTTTTTTAACATTACATAAACCTTCCATTTTAACATGGACGTGTAGACTTATTATATTATTATACTGTAGACCAAGGCAAACCACAGCAGGTGATGACAGAAACATAGTGAGAGTTGTGGGGAAAAAACCAGTCAGTGACATTACCATTAACACCACAGGGCAGGGGTTAAGGTGTCATCCACTGTTTGAGAAAAACTAGAAACAGCAGAAATATAGAGGCCATACCATAAGATGCAAACCACCCATGAGCAGTCAGAATCGGAAGACCGGATTGGAATTTGCAAGAAATACAGAGATGAGCCACAAAAGTTCTGGAAAGGCCAGAGTGTGAATAAAGAAAGGATCTGCTCATGATCCAAAACATAGCTCATTGCTCAAACAGTGGAGGTGTCCTGGCTTGGGCTTGCATTGCTGCTTCTGGAACAGGCTCAGTAACTTTATTGATGATGGAACTTGTGATTGTAGCAGCAGAATGTATTTAATTCAGAAGTTTACAGAAACATTCTTTCTGCCAATTTACAGAGAAATGTCTCCAATCTAATTGGGAGGAACGTTATCATGCAGCAAGACAATGATCAAAAGCACACTGCCAATACAATAGAGGACTACAGCAGGGGGAAAAAGTGGAAGGTTTTAGACTAGACAAGACAATCACCAGACCTTAACCCAGCTGAGCAGCATTTCACCTCCTGAAGAGGAGACTGAACGGAGGAAATGCCCCAAATAACAACTGAAAGAAGCTGTGGTATAAGCCTGGAAAAGCTTTACAAAAGAATGTAACACTTTGGTCACATCAGTGGGTTTTTAGCTAGATGCAGCTATTGCAAGTGAGGGCTATGCAACCATGGTTTTGCATAGATATGCAACATAGAGTGATGCTTGAAAGTTCGTGAGAGAATTTTCTGTATGTCTGCACAAATATGACTTAAAACATCATCAGATTTTCACAAAAGTCCTAAAAGTAGATAGAGAGAACCCAATTTATTTAATGAGGAAAATAATCCAATATTACATATGGTAATGGCAAAAGTATGTGAACCTTTGTTTTCAGTATCTGGTGAGACCCCCTTGTGCAGTAATAACTGCAGCTAAACATTTCCGGTAACTGTTGATCAGACCTGCATATCTGCTTGGAGGAATTTCAGCCCATTCTTCAATACAGAACAGCTTCAGCGCTGGGATGTTGGTGAGTTTCCTCACATGAACTGCTTGCTTCAGGTCCTTCCACAACATTTCTATTGGATTAAGGTCAGGACTTTGACTTAGCCATTCCAAAACATTAATTTATTCTTCTTTAACCGTTCTTTGGTGGAACAACTTGTGTGCTTTAGTTGCTTAGAAGTTACCCTGGGTTCCTTTGTGATCACGTGGACTATTACAGTTCTTGCTCTTGGAGTGATCTTTGTTGGTTGACCGCTCCTTAAGAGGGTAACAATGGTCATGAATTTCCTCTGTTCGTACACAATCTGTCTGACTCTGTATTGGTGGAGTCTAAACTCTTTAGAGATGGTTTTGTAAACTTTTCCAGCCTGATGAGCATCAACAACTCTTTTTCTGAGGTCCTCAGAAATCTCCTTTGTTTGTGCCTTGATACACTTCCACGAGAACGTGTTGTGAAGATCAGACCTTGATTGATCCCTATTTAAAACAATAAAATAAAATAGGGTGCTCAATCACGCCTGACCTCATCCCATTGATTGAAAACACCTGAATCTAACTTCACCTTCAAACGAACTGCTAATCCTAGAGGTTCACACACTTTTGCCACTCACAGATGTGTAATATTGGGATCATTTTCTTCAATAAATAAATGATAAAGTAGAATGTTTTTGTCTCATTTGTTTAATGTGGTTCTCTTGATCTACTTTTAAAACTTGTGTCAAAATATGATGATGTTTTAGGTCATATTTATGCAGATATGTAGAAAATTCTAGAGGGTACACAAACACCACTGTAGTTAAGTGTTATTAACTTGAATTTAATTGAAATTGCGTGGTTTGCCACCAAAGGTGCCATGTTCTAAGTTGTTGAACACATCTAGATGTAAATATTATACTCATCTTTTGAGCTCAAACCCAAATGTATATCAGGGAAGCGGTAGCTCAGCAGTTAAAATGTTGGACCTCTGACTGGAAGGTTGTGAGTTCAAATCCCAGCACTACCAAGCTGCCACTGTTGGGCCCTTGAGCAAGGCCCTTAACCCTCAACTGCTCAGTTGTATAAATGAGATAATTGTAGGTTGCTGTGGATAAGGGTGTCTGCCAAATGCTGTAGTGTCTTCAGTGTATAGCAGTTGGACTTGCTGTTCCAATACTTTCAGAGGGGACTGTATATATAAACATTAAGATGTTTCATCACTTTGACCTCTCGGTGCTATTTCTTGAATATTGTTGCAAATGCTATAAATCCTATAATGCTGTTAAAGTGAATGACTGAATCAATCAGCCCTACATGATTTGCATTGTGGATGCACTGCCATCTAGAGGCACACCCACAGAACAGCGCTCAAGTATTCATCTCCTTCATGGTGGAATTTTATGGAATTTTGAAGGAGCCATTAAAGCTGGGAACAGCCAATATGTTTTTTACACAGCTGACATATTATGTTTCACATGTAGTGCAGTGCTTTATTTTTCCATATGTGATTGGATTCCACACCCCCCCCCATTTATTTTCAACTGACAATTTTTCATTTGCAGCACGTGTTTTTATTTTTCACATGTATTTTTTTTTTTATGAGCATGATGTTGATTTCCACACATTGAGGCTGGTTTTATTGTTCTCTCTCTCTCTCTCTCTTTTTTTTTTTTTACACGTGTCATTTATCATGTGTGAAAACCATGTGATCACACATGACATGAAGCAACAGTGGGACATCAGGTAGGTGCTATTTGTTTAGTATTGTCTTGGTGTGCTTGTCACGGGCCTTACATCCTCAAGCGGCAGGAGCAAGAGAGCGTAAAAGGGGTGTACCCTTCCCAGTATAGTTAATAGATCCTGTTGTAGCACACTGATGGTATGCCAGTGATTGGTACTGAGACTATCTGAAGGGAGAAGTGCATGTGAAATCTCTTTTTTTAAACACCTCATTTAGGAATCTTGTATTAAACCTGTGTGTAAATACGGTTATGTTTATAAATCAAACCGATCTAAAAAAAAAATGCAGGCCATAATTACAAAAGTTTCCACAAGAATGATTTTCTTCGTGATCGTGTGTATATGTAGATACACCACCAAGACAGCTGATTTATAGTGAGATACTTGATAGTGAGATTACTGATGATTGAGATTCAGTAGTGGGAATGTACTGACTATGTGTGATATTATCTGTTCAAAGTGTGCGTGTCCATAAACCGTAAGGAATACAACCTTCAGTAAGAATCTCAGGACAAAGACCAAAGACACAACAAAAGAGAGCACCTTGGGAAAAATTGGCCTCAACAACAAACAGTACTGATAGCAAAGGAAGGAAGGAGGTTAATAATTGACTCCTCTACCATTCTGTTGTCGTTTCCAGCGTACCACAAAGGCATTTAACAGCGACTGGGATCAAAGCGATGGTGACCCCTGCTGCTCAGCCCAAAGGCCCACCGGCCAATAGTCTTTCACCGGCCTAATAATATCGCCTTTATGCCGTTAATAAACTGCACACTTCACTCGGTCCATGTCATTATGTGGAGCTTAGTGAGCTAATCGTTTCAAAAAAAGGAGAGACATGCATACACACACACACTCATACACACACACACAGGGCTTTGAACCAGAGCGACATTCTGTCACGCCGTGTAGGGGAGAGACGGCAGGGGTGTGTGGATGCAACATCAAAGAGTCGCCACTGTTTCAGGACACAGTCGCAGACAGGCAGAACAGCCAGAGGAGCAACAAAAGACACTAAGCCAGCAAAAGCTACAAAATGACCCTGAATGCCAGAGTGTGGTTCATGCGTATTTGGTGTAATTAACCGTACAACTTAATTATTCTCTGTATACTTATGCAAAGACCAAACACCCCAAACTGGAAGAGCACCATTGACTGCAGTGCAGTTTGTACCAACCGTACATGTGGTTCAGGGTTTCAGATGAGCAACATGGCAGTAGGCAGCACGGTGGTGGAGCGAGTAGCTTTGCCATCTCTCTCCAGTTTGATCCTGAACTCAGGTTATTGTCTGTGTTGAGTATTGCATTGCATGTTGGCCATGTAAGTTTTCTCTAGGTTCTAAGTCCAAAGTCCAAAAACATGCAAACAAGCTAAGCTGCTGAATTCTCTCGCCTTGCACCCAGTGTTTACCGGATAAACTCCAGATCCACCCCAAACCTAACCCGGTTAAAGTGGTGAAAGATGAGTGAATGAACATGGCATATTTGAAACAAATATATGTACCCCTAATTCTCCAGTTTCATCCCACGTCCCAAAAACATGCTGGTGAGGTAGATTAGTCACGCTAAAATCAGTGTTTAAATGTTCAACTTTTCCTGGGATATGCTCTGGATCCAGCTCAACTCTGATCAGGATGAAGCAGTGAGTGAATGAAATGTCCAAATATCCATTAAAAATCTCGAATTTTATGTAAAATAAATTCAATAGTTTGGGTTACGTCTGGGTTTGGTGGTAGTTGTTTTTTTTTTTTTCTTCTTTTCCCCCCAACAGTTTATGTATTCAATCATTATGCACATGCTTTTTGGATTTCTCCCTTTATTTGGCCATCTCCAGTTCCCACTTATTAAGCAAGGGCAGACTAGGAACAAAATTCAACCCAGGAATTTGGCCAAGTGGCCTCCCAGTTGATAAGTGCATCGATTAAATATTTCCACATTACGTCCAACTTGCAGTATATTACCACATAAATACGAAAAGTATAGCCATAAACAAGATTGTGTAATCTATAGTATTGCATAAAACAACACTACTGCACTGTTTCTCCTTTCCTAGACCTGCAAAGACTTGATGCTGCTTTCACATAAAAACCAGGTAAATCTTATATATATGTACACATTCCTTCAGTCCTAGGGCCAATTTACAGTAGTCAATCTACCTACCAGCATGTTTGGGGAAGGTGGATGGAAACTGGAAAACCAGGAAGAACCCACATGGATAGCGGAACTACACATAGACTGTAACCCAAACTCAGGATTGATCCTGGAGGGGTGAGATAGCAACACTTTTACTGTACCACTGTCCAGCCTGATGTGAAAAACACTGCAACATAATTACGTTCGTGAAGTTGGACATGTGAACCATCCACGGTGCCTTGGAGTTTAGGGGTTCTTAGTGATATTGAGAAGGGCAATGAACTTCCTAGTTGTTGGTGTAGAATTGGGTAAGAATTGAGTATTAGTAAAGTCTTCGCAATTAGATTGATCTAACTGATCTATCCTGGGAACACTGGGCATGAGACGGGAATACATCCTGGATAGGACGTTTATCATAGGATACCATGCACACACACACACACATATTCCCACCCATTCACACCTGGGAGCAATTTCGCATATCAAATTCAATCCAACTACTGGCTTGTTTTTAGGAAGTGGGAGGAGACCGGAGAACCCGGATGAAATGATTTACAAGGCTTGAGACTCTTTATTGGAAGTAGACGGTCCTGCAGCTTTGATTTTATGCGTACAGTATATTCTAGGCTTGCGTTATGGCCGTGCTGGGTCTGTTTGCATGGTACTGTCCCATTTTTATGATAACGCAAAAAGCAAAACAGACACCAAACACATGATCAGAGAGTTAAATTGGCTCGAGCTCCTGGGAAAATTGGCTAAAGTAGTAGCCAAGTTATTCGACTCCTTCCGTGGTGCAGTAGACGAGCTTAAGCTCTCTTTCTCTCAAACACACCATTATTCACGCCGGCCCTCTGAACAGGGCAGGTCTTTATTCACCCTTGCTGCCTCCTGCTGTCCTTGGCTTCTTTGCACTCCGTTTCTCCCCCTGTTGCTCTTTCTGCCTCT